>NC_034608.1:63438475-63472995 GCF_900095145.1 Mus pahari
GTGTGTGTGTGTGTGTGTGTGTATACACACAATCTAGGCTTCACATAGGAATAAAAACGTCTGTGCTTTTCTAGGCCCGGCTTCTCTCACTTGTTGAGGTGATCTCCAGTTCCACCCATCTTCCTGCAAACCCCCTCTTTCTTTGCAGCCAAATAAACCCCCCACTGTGAGTGTACACAGTGTGTCTTCTTTACCAGTCATGTCGCCGGACAGTTAGGTTCATCCTATAACTTGGCTACTAAAGACAGTGCTGCACTGAGACAGATGATGAGCAGATATCTCTGCCGTATGCTGATCTGGATTCTCTAGGTGCATTCTCAGAAGAGGTGTAGTTGGATCAGGAGGTTCCACTGCTGGATTTTTGATGGACCTCCATGCTCCTTTCCATAGTGGCTATACCGGTTTACATACCCACCAGCAAGATATAAGGGTGCCCTTTATTTTCTTTTACTTCTTAAAACCAACTAGTTCCAAAGAGTAATCCGCTCCTCTGCCTGCCAGGTCCTCTCTTTCATCTTCCTCCCATCCCTCCCTCCGCGGCCTATACAAGTTCTCGTTCAAGTACACAGTTCCCGTGACAGTCAGGCCAATGCGTTCTTCGCAGCTGGTTATTTGGTTAAATGCTTTTAGCCAAAAAGAGTCATAGTCTCGTTTTAATGGGGATTAGAAAAAAAATATAATTATCAAGTGAAACCTGTAATTTTACAGAAAAGGTGTTTTCTTTTCCATTCACTTAACTAAAAAGTGAGTTGAGAGGGGAACCTGGAAGGTCCAGGTAAGGTAGTTTTGACCTGCGCTGACACCCGGGTCCCCATTACAGCAGCACCGCGTGCTAGAGGTAGCGAGATAACCAGACAAAGGGGTGCCGCTCTTCAGAGGGGATCCATGCCCACTTGGAGGAAGGAAGTTTGGTCAGATGTAATTGGACCAGTTCTCGCTACAATGAGCTATTTACACAGTAAGGCCAGACCGCCAGACAGCATCTTTGATCCCTTCCGCATGTGA
The DNA here is from genome assembly GCF_900095145.1 of Mus pahari. Classification (NCBI taxonomy): domain Eukaryota; kingdom Metazoa; phylum Chordata; class Mammalia; order Rodentia; family Muridae; genus Mus; species Mus pahari. The sequence goes on from NC_034608.1 coordinate 63,439,481, forward strand.
CCAGCTGTACTGGAGCCCTGGATAAAGGTGGGGCGCGAGCCAAAGTAGGGAAAGTGGTCGTAGGGTGGGTATTTTGTTTTTGTTTTTGTTTTTGTTTTTGTTTTGTTTTGTTTTTTTCGAGACAGGGCTTCTCTGTGTAGCCTTGACTGTCCTGGAACTCACTCTGTAGACCAGGCTGGCCTCGAACTCAGAAATCCGCCTGCCTCTGCCTCGAGTGCTGGGATGAAAAGCGTGCGCCACCATGCCCGGCATCATGTACTGCAGGATTACTACATGGATCCCTTCCCTGCAGACCTCCAAAGTACTAGACACACATGATACCCATCTATACTCCATGCCACCACACGTCACCTCTTCTCCAAATGGTTTTTTTCACTAGCTCCCTCCAAAAGCCACAAATCTATTACTTGCCTTATAAACTCAGGATTCACCCAAATTCCAGGCTTCTTCTTCCTTGCCTGGTTATGCCATTCTCACATCCCAAAGTTACAATATGATCAATTCCACACAGCATTGTATCTGGCTAATGCTGTCTCCCCAACCTTCCCCAATCCTTCTCCGTCTCTATCTCCTGAAATCCTAGCTACTCCTCAAGACCCTAGTAAGCCCTCCCTCCAGGTGTTAACTAGCATCTTCCCCTTCTCTGAACCCTGTTCAGCCTCCACCAATCCAGACTTAACTGCTCTACTTGACTCCTGACTATATATTTCAACTTTCAATTCCCAAAGGCTCACTCGTGAACAGCTACGGCTTTGTTGGATTATTTTTTTCTCCCATAGAAGGAGATGACTCAAAGGTAAGATCTTAAGATTGTATAGTATATAATAAACATACTTGGTAGGATAATATATAGCCTATAGAATTCTAGCTGTAGTAACTTCCCCAGTCATAAAAGGATGACTCACAACCAGACTTCCAGACACCCTTCCTTTCCTCCTCTTAAGAGAAGTCAGTCATCTAAAAGACATCAGAGTCCTGATGTGCGCCAAGCTCAAGGATGCTGGCACAAAAAGGATGTAAATGAAACAGGTGTTGTCAGTTAACAGCTGGCTGACCTGTAAAGGATGGGACTGGGTAAGCTGGAGGCACAGAGCAGAGCTGTTACGACACAAGCAAAAAGCAACTGTCACAGAAAGGATCTGGAGGAAGAAAATAAGAAGGGAGCAAGCTGGGCACACTGGGGTGCCCCTGCACCCTCAGCTATGGTGGAGGCTGAGGCAGGAGGGTTGAAAAGTCAAGCCAATTGGAGCTATGAGACCTAATCTCAAATCTTAAATCCCGGCAGCATTATACATGGACTATGAAGCACCAGCTACTCTCGGAGGCTTGGCATCGTATGAATGATATTTCAAAGGATGCTCACACACAAGAACAGGGCAGGCTCTAGAATCAGACAAGACGTGTTGACTCTGGAAGCAGAGATGGAATTCTGTCAGACCTGAAGAGGTGGGGGCGCGGGGGGGGGACAGGTTCTAAACAATGTTACAGAAAGTCTGAAACACACATAATGGCTCAGGTCTGAGCTCCCAGAGGGAATGGAAACACAGGGTAAGGAGGAGGTTAGAAAGATGTAGAAACAGTGGGGAAAGTCACAAGACTTCCTAGAGCCTGCAGTCCATAAACGACTCAATCCACATGCATGCAAGACATGACAAAGAGAATCAACTTCTCGGGTTTTGCTTTGGACCAGGTTAAAAAAAAAAAAAAAAACAACAAAAACAAAAACAAATAATAAAAGCCTTCTGGGGTCCCAAGAAGATTGGCCTGGAAAGCTGGTCCCTTTGGACAATAACAAAGAGCAGAAGATCTAAAGAGCTGGGGTAAAGAGACAAATTTAAAATATTCAAGTAGGAGAAATCAATAGGATTTTCTGGCCAGCTGGTTACACATTCCAACATCACATAAAAATAGTTTAGGGATTTACTACTTAGGGAAAAGTTTATTACATCCTTTTTAAAAAAAAAAAAAAAAAAAATCGCCCGCATCACTTCATTCTTGTGTGACTGTGGCCAGAGTAAATTTAGACTTGACTGGACTCTGCTCTCACTACAAGAAACCCACCTTCAGACATCACGCAGTTTTAAGGCATCACACAGTTTTAAGGCTGAGTAACAAATATGCTAAACTCCAAAGTTTGTGTATAATCCCAATAGCAAGAATCTAGCCAGATTTGACTCTCAAGTCATGCATTCAGCATAAACAATCTTATACGAAAGAATGCCCGGTAGTCTAATCTACTCCAAATCTCTGGAGGTACAGGGAATTTAAAGCCTCAAATGTCTAGGAGTTATAAACATTCTAAGGTTTTGTACAGCGTACTCGTTTTCTTTTTTCCTTCCTTTTCTTTTTTTTTTTTTTTCCGAATAAAAAAATTTCCCAAAGACTGTAGAAGATATTGAAATACCAGGAGAGGTAGCCTTTGTAAACTGCCGGTGTTCCCTTGGGAAACGATGAATAAAGAAAGTCCTTACACTCCGAGAGTACCATCCCTCCCTTCCACCGGCTTGATGAGAGCGGTCAGTACGGGTAGCAGCAAATCAAAACCATTGGAAGAGAAGAGCCAACGAGGAAAGAAGGAGAAACGGGATGCTATTTATTAAAGCTTGTCACCTGGCCACAGTGAGGCACACATTTAACTCGGGGGGGCCTAAGGATGGCAGGAAGCAGGGTTCCAACATGCGCAGTGAGGCACACATTTAACTCGGGGGCCTAAGGATGGCAGGAAGCAGGGTTCCAACATGCGCACAGCTCGCGCATCGAGACGTCCACGGCTCCACTGTATGGAGAAGGGCAAAGGGCTCTCCTAATGGTCAGGTGCTAGGTCCAGAAGTCCAGAGCTTGCTCATTAGAATACCTCTATAATGAAGCGCGGGGGCAAAGGACTCATTACAGACAGAGGGAGGCCATCTGACTGGCAGGGGACACAGCTGGCTCAGGCAGGCCATGATTAGAACCTTCCTGTCTGTCATCCACCCTCAGGTGTCCTACAGTACACCTGAGAGCATGAGGAATTGGCTCACACTAAAGGGCCCAGAACTAGATTCTGCAAAATGGAAAACCAATAAACTAATCGGGTCAGGTGCCAGCCATGCCTCCCCGATTAATTAAGAACATTAAACCATCACCAGACAAAGCGAATCTACATGTTTGCGGATGTCAGTGTGGGCTTTTATTTTGTCTTTCTTTTCAAATTCCTTAGGGCCATAGAATGAAAAAAAATCTTGACTTTCTTCCTTAAAGGCATTACTTAAAATTAACGCAAGAATTGACCTAAAATTTGTGGTCACCATCCTGCTTTCTCATGCGTGTGCCAAGTCTTTTACGGGCATGCTCAGTAGAGGCTGAAGACTAGAAAAGTTAACTTGCCATCTTGATCGATGGGAGACTCCCCCCACCGAAATCCCAGCAGCATTATACACGGAATATGAAGCACCAGCTGCCCTCGGAGGCTTGGCATCGTATGAATGATATTTCAAAGGATGCTCACACACAAGAACAGGGCAGGTTCTAAAGGCTTTGCCCACAGACCGCTTAAAGTCCTCCAATCATTTCGCAGTGGCCCAGGATCGTGGCTGCCAGTGTTCAGCTCTGGGTACTGCAGAGTTCCTTTCTCATGGGGAGTTTGACTCTAGCTGACACCACCATTTCTATCCAGTGCTAGGAAAATGAGGCAGAATGGTCCCACCACCTGCCCCAACCTCCTCTCCTCTTGGGATGCTGTGCACATTTTTTTTTTTTTTATATTCAACTCGGTTTGAACAAAAGGCAAGATTCCCCAACTCCTGCCCAGAGGCACTGTGGGGTAATGAATATGGAAGAGGAACAGTGAACTCTTCTGCAGGCCCGTGAACTCCCTGGTTGCTAGGAGGCTAGGACTCTCAGGATCACTTTAGGTTTGATAACTGAAAAAGAGACACTGAAAGGGGGCATCGTCTTCAGGACCGAAAGGTTCAGTTTTCTATGCAGCTGTCTCCTTGCAGGACCTGGTCAGTGCTCTGTGTGTCTGCTCTGACCTTGGAAACCTACATTTTTCTCCTGAAGGGAGCAGAAAAGAACAGGGCCAGAGGTCAAGCCCACTGCTATAAATCACATCCCACACTGGTGACTACTGATTACCCATTAGAAATGGGACTGCCTCACTAAAACTTATAAAGGCCTAGACCTCTACTTGAAGCTCCTACTGTGTGCTAGATAGCTGAGCTAAACCCAGAATAGCTATCAGCGTGTATTTCTTTGAAAATGTCCTGGGATTGTTCTCATTTCCCAAATGTTATTTAAAAAAAAATTATTTCCCTTAATTTTCTTATGTTCTAGGGGGATTTCTAAAAAGTCTCTCCAAGATGAAGCTATTATAGATTATTTAGCACATTTTTTTTTTTTGAAGAGGCTTATCGGGCCCTCTGAATCCACATAATTTACCTACAACCAAAACTCCCCTTGACTGAAAATGGAATATGGCAACAGGAAATGGTGAAGCCAATGGCTGGGCTAACAGAAGAAAGCGTCAAGGGCTTTCATGTCCCTTCCTAAGTCACTTCATTTCCTAGTTCATGGTATGAGACAGGAAACAAAGGCTCAGTTTGCACCCAGGACAACCAACTTGAGACAAGTACATCCCCTCCCCATTTTGTAGGAGGAGCTTCTACCAAATGATCTCCATGGGTCTCATACAGCATCAGCTTCTAACACCTCCCACATGCTGAAAGGAGCCGAATTTGGTGAAGGAAATGATAAGATACTTGTGGTCTGGTGAAATCAGCACCCCAAAAGTTACACAGGAGAAAGGGCCCACTCCCCTCTCAATGCTCAGACCGACACTAAGGCATGCCCAATGCCTTAGTACCCACTGTTTCTTTCAATGAACACTAAATCTGCTTTGCATTCCGTGGACTAGATGACATTTACAATAAAACAGTAAGTAACAGCTCTCCTTCCTAGACAAGACCATGTTCTGTCCAACCCTGCATCCTCACGAGAATCTAGCAAGACACTGGTCTTGGGGGACACCCCACCAAACACTGAATGAATGACACAGCTCTCTCTCTGTCTCTCTGGGTTCCTCTGCTCTCCGAAGGAACCTGACATTGAATTCAACCACCAACTGGAAATGGACCATCCCAGGGAAGACCACCTGACCATCTGCAGGTGGCACTCGGGATGGAATGAGCAAATCGTGTAAAATTGGAACCCTCTTCCTCGTGCCCTCAAAGATGTCTCACAGCGCTGGGTAATCATGGACCTCTTTTGCAAAGTCTGAAAGTGTGATCACAAGGAAGCGAAGATGAGACGGGGGTGGGGGAGTGGGGGAATAGACTTCCTCAGGAGTGTGCCTGACATTATTAAAAGAGTCTCGCAGGCTTGTGAGAGAACTGATAGCCACCTGCCCTCCAACAGCTCCACATTCGGTGTCAATTCTGGGGCGGGGGTGGGGGGGCAGGAAAGAGGGGCTTCCTGAGGATGCAGTGAAAGTAACAAAAACCCTAAGTGAGGGAAGTCTGGGAGTAGCTAAACTCTCTTGTGTACACGAGGCTTATGGGCATGGTGTTCGAGGGTAGAGTTGGATCTAGGTGTACAGTGCGGTGACTGGCCATGAGCCTAAAGAATAGAGCAACCACAGCTGCCACTTAAATTACTTAAGCATAAACTATGGTTGTTACTTCCTTTCCAAAGCTGGTTTGTCACGAGAGAGAAAATCCAGGGAATGTGATTGCCAAAATAGCATGCAACATCCTTATGTTGCCTGATTTTGCAAAAAAAAAAGGGGGGGGGGAATAGTTACTTTGATTGAGGCTTTTCTGAGAATGGAGCCGTGGTCACATTACATTTTTAAAGTGTGAGACACTGACCTCAATTTAAAAGGATTTGCTATTGGGGAGAAAGTAAGGCTTGACTGTAAGTACCAACCACAAGCTTAAAACAAACTCCCCAGTTGAGACAGGGTTTAGGGTGATTTTGGTCTCCACGCTTCCACTACATTGCGTTTAACAGCCAATTCTTTCCAGAATGAAACATTGTTCACACCCTTACTTGTAAGGGACACAAAATGCAAGGTTCGCGCAGGATTTCCCCCTTCAGCATCTCCTGTCCAGTATCACAAGCCAGGAAGCCAAGCCAGCGAATGGGATTCAAAGAGAACCAGCTCATTCCAGGAGGCTCTGAGCAGTCACCGCTTTTTCACAAGAAACCTATTTTTTGAAGCCTTCAATTCCATGACCGTTGTGTTTGCCCTTCCCATCCGGCATGCAAAACACGATACAGCCTCCATTCCATCCACAGCACTGATGCAACCTATGCTTAAGTCCACGCGCAATCGTGCGAGCGTTCCGTATGCAAACACACCACGACTCCCTCCCCAAGCTTTCAATGAGCTCCTCCACGGCATAGCTCCTGCATACAAATTGAACCAGCCTCAGACGGACATGGGCAGAGCTCTCCCCTGCCTCGAATCTCCAGAACGGTGCAAAGAACCTGTTCTTTTTTTTTTTTTTTTTTTTAAGGGGGGAGGGGTGTTTAAATACCCTCTAAGCCATAATGCAGGCAGGCACAGGCGAACCTGGTATTGCGGGCAACCCTGAACGCAGGCTCGCCTTTCACAAAGCTTAGGGAAGGCTGCAAGCCATCCATCTCCCTGCAGACCAGATGCTCAGCTCAGTCCCCCTCCCCGATTTTACCTAACGAATAGCTCTCCAACCCCATATTGAGAGGGCCTGCTGTGGATCTTACAGAGGTACAAAATGGTGGATGGGAGCTAATTTTTCCCTGCTCTCCCCATACATAACTCGGCACATCCATCACTGCAGGTCCTCCTCTACCCCAAACCCCCAACTGGCCGAGGCGTAGCGATCACAGGCGGCGGTTGAACCGTGCTTACCAACCTGATGTCATGTAGCCCCTAGAAGCCTGGGGCGCGAAGGCCGCGGGGAAGCGCTTGTGCAGGCGGTAGTCCTTCTCGCTGCGGGACCTCATGCGGTCCGAGGCCCGGTCCGAGAAATCCGAGCTAGGCCAGGCTCGCCGCAAGGTTGTGCTCCGGGTCTTCTTCATGGTGGGGAAGGGCGACCCTGGTGCCCCGATAATGGGGCCTCAGCGCCAGGGCGCAGCGCGCAGCTTCATCCGTCTACCGAGGCCACGACCCGGGAGGACTCTGCGCACATTTTTTTCCCCCAGCCCCTCTTCTCCTCGGTGTCTACACAGCCGGCGGCAGGTCCGGCCCTCCCCACGCCCCCCCACACCCCCACGGAGAAGGCTCGGATTTTACACTCGTCCCACAATGCATTCCACTTCATTTGCAATCCGCCGGGCTTCCAGCTTCCAGATTCCTGGGGGGGAAGGCACGTTGGGAGGCTCGGCGTCCGGGAGGGGGCGGCCCGGGTGGGGGCGCCGAGACTTGCAGCGTGGAAGCAATGGGAGCGCAGACAATGGCCCGATTCAGCGCAGGAGTGCTTAGCCAACTGTGCGCCACAGCACAAAAGACCCAAACAAATGAGGAAGCTGAGGCCTCCCGGGGCCGACCGGGGATCGCACGCCCCGACAGCTTGACCGGTGGGCGGCAGCCCCAACCGCACTAGGAGGCTTCGGCTCGAGGCGTGGGGATGACAGCGTCCGAGTCGCGTCCCCCCGGACCTCCCAGCCGCGAGGGCCGCAGTCCCCGGCGTCCGCTGCCTCTGCTTCTCTCTCGCAGTACTCGGGAGGCAGTCTTCATTCCAGAGGCTCGAACGGGGGGCGCGCGGGAGCACCGGGACCGCCGCTGCGACAACGCAGGAAGAGCCCCGTTGGGTGCTGGCGACCGCGGCGCGGCGTCAGGCTTCCTCCTTCCGAGGCTGGCGGGGGCGCGGGAGGGTGGGGGCGCGTGCCGACACGCGTGGGTCCCCCGCCGCAGGCATACTCTTACTCACGGGCCGCGGCGGCTGCGGAGCCCGGCGATCGGCCCCCGCGCGGGGCCATCGCGGCTCGGGGACTAGCGCGTTGCGCTCCGGCACCGCCGAAAGCGGGAAGGCTACCCAGTGTCATGCTAATCTCGGGGCAGCGCGGAGGCTCGGCGTAGATCCCCGCAGCAAAGCCCCAGCGGCGGCGGCGGCGGCGGCGGCGACGGCGGCGGCGCGGGGCCTGGGCCCTGCGGATGACACCGCGCGGATCGTTCCACGTCTTTCCGATGGTCCCTCCCCCTCGCTCCGAGGGCTAGCCTTCGTGGGAACGCGCCGATCTGCGGCGCCCGGCCTGGCCCACCTGCGCCCAGCCGGAGACACGGGGCGCCGCGAACGCGCGGGGACGCCAGGCCCACGCCGACTGCCACGCGCCAACGGCCTGCGCCCTCTGCGATCCTGAGTGGAAGTCACTCCCCAATGGCCTGGCTGCGCTGGCGGGCCCGGGGCCTCTGCACCGCCGGGCCCTGCACAGCTGTTTATGGTCCAAGCACCAATCGCTGCAGGACAGCGGTGCGCGCGGAGGAGGGGGCGCGGGCCAGACGCGAGGTCACGCCGAGTTAAAGGCGCCCGGCCTGGCCGCCAGCCCCGCCACGCGCCGCCACTCCCATTCTTATCCACCACTCTCACCTCCCCATTTGGGTTGCCAAAAATGCGTTTTGAGCTCTAAACAAGGAGAATAAACCTGATTGCCTCTGGAGGTGATCTGTCATTTCCCGTTTGAGCTGGGTCTTTCTTTCTTTCTTTCTTTCTTTCTTTCTTTCTTTCTTTCTTTCTTTCTTTTCTTTAATGCATCTGTGACAACGAGACGTTCCCAATCATTTTAAAGGTGGCATTCCACGCTGATGGATGACAAGATGCAGAGCCAGAAATAGGAAGCCTTCATGGAGATGTGTGTTCGGCAGTCGGAGGGCCCTTAAGGGTTAAGATTCAGGAAGCTCTGGCAAGACATCCAGGAGGCAGAAAGGCAATGAGATCTAGAAGGGAGGCCATCATCCATCTCCAGTGTGTGTCTTGGTAATACATAGCCAGAATAACCTCTCTGTAGATACCAAGGGGGCGGGGATAAAAAGCCACAAGTCGCATATAAAACCTATAACTACATCAAGCAATATTAATTACTAACTACAAACCTATTAGCTAAATGTTCAGCGACCTCCTTTTAAATTCAAGACAAGCCCTTAAAAGGTACCCTTTGCTAAAATGGCAAGGAACAGAAAGACGACTGGTTTAGAAGATCAATGTGTAAAGGGGCCATAGAGGTGAATCTTTTGTTAATGTTTTTACGAATGGGCATTACTGACGTCCAAGTATCTCAAATCAACAAAACATCAACTCTCAAGACACTGAAATGGTCACACAAATTTTTGCAGTAATTGTGACTTAAGAGTGATTGTGATCATGTGACAACTTTGGTATTCATTCACTGGGCAGATTAAGTAGGCAAAATACCAAATATGGTCCCATGCAGAAAAGAAATGCAGAAAGCTGAGTTAAAGCCAAAAGTTGTGCCACATTTTATAAAGATGCATTAACCTCTGTGGGGCATGCCAGTAGCTGGGGCCTATAGCATGAAGAGCCCCTCAAAGAGTGAAGGGGTTGGAGTCCAGGGCCATGGGGACAGTGCAGAGGTCCCGAAGTCGAAATGAAGATTGGTTTCTGTTGGAAGAAATGCAAGAAGGCCAGTATGGCTGGAGTCAGAGCTCAACGGGAAAGCCGTGGGCGTGGGCAGTGAGGTCAGAGAGAGGGAGCATAGATCATGCAGGGACTTGCTGGCCATGTTCAAGGTTTTATTTTCTACTCTTGATAGACTGGGGGGCCACAGAAGGGCTCAAAGCAAAAATACAGCCATAATTTTATAATTTCTATATAGAAGGAGTTCAGAGGGTATAATATAAGGCAGGGGCAGGTTGGTAATTACATGTAGTATGTTTTTTAAAAATGATCATGTTCACACTGTGAAAAGATGAGTGGGGCTGGTGTACATTTGAGAACGAGAGCTACATCTGGTCTCAGTCGCTGGTGACAACAGACCTTGCAGGGAACTGAGAGCATCCACTGGCCAAGCAGCCACACCAGACATCTAAGAAGCAGGCTGCAAACATGCCGGGGGGCTCTCAGAACCCTGATGATGCATGAAGCAGGTATGGTAGCCGCCACCAACCACCCACCCCCACCACTGTCAGTAACTGACTCACCCACGTCAGCTAACAATGCGCAATGGTCATCCCAAGAGAACAGATGAGTGCAGCCACTGGGAAAGACAGGTTCAGCACGTCCGTCCATCCATCCGTGCTATGGAAAAGACTGCTTAGTGGATCCCCAGCCACTATGCCTAACCTCCAAGTCCTCCTAAAGCAGTCGCGTATCCTAGTCATGAACTATCCACCAAGTCAGCCCATTGTTGGGAACCCCAATATCCAGTCTGAGAAATTCACAACAAAGATTTAATTGCTGGGGATTCGGTTCAACCACAAGAATGGGGAGCTTCGAGTCCATTTTCTAAAATTAAATTTTTAATCAAGCTTAAGAAGCCTTTACATATTAAATTTTATGTATGAGATCATAAATACTAATGGGATCTATTTTGTGATTCTTCGATTGTGTCGTTGTTTTTAGGCTCATTTAAGAAGGAAAAGTGTAAAGTTTGACTGAGATTCTCCTTTAAAATTTAAATCATCTAAAATTGTCAGATTTGTCACCTGTTGAGTGAATTTAAGAGGCACAGAGTGTGCACCCCAGATGGTAGGGACATCTTGTTCAGTGTTTTAACCAGGTGACTAGGAAAGGCTAGTAAACACTTGGAAAGATCTGAGCTGAAGTCTTTCCCAGTGAGATATGTCAACTGATTAAAAAATTTTTGAATATACCAAATATACAGTATTAAAAATAAAAGGGAAAACTCAAATGAATTTTCTGATTTTTATATCAAAAGCATGCCTTCTACAGAATGGGAGAAAATGCAAATCATAAATCTAATAAGGGATTAATTTCCCCCAATACAGAGAGAATTGTTAAAACTCAAAGCAACAACAACACACACACACACACCAATAACACACTCCAGAAGCTTCAAAGTAGACACACAGATAGCCAGTATTAAACACTAGAGTCACAAACAAAAATATGACTATAATCACATAAAAATCCTCAACATCATTAACCATCAGAAAAATCCATGTATTTATCCAAATACTTATCAAAAGTATTTTACTATAAGATACCCTAATAACCTTTAGGAAGGTTGTTATCAAAAAGAGGCGGGAAGAGAAGGAAAGGAAGCTCTCCAGTGTATAGAAACATTAGAGCCCCTATGTATGGTAGGCAAGATTGAATAACAGTATGTCAATACTTCAAAAGGTTAAAAACAGGATTAAATAGGATCCAACAATACACATCTGAATATGCGCCCGAATGAACTGAATGCAAGGTATGAGAGAGAGAGAGAGATGTGCAAGCAATGTTCATAGCAGCTGTATTCATCGACGTCAAATTGTGAAAGCAGCTGGTTTTCCATCAGTGCATAAACAATATGTAGCTAGTCCATACAGCGGAATATTACTCAGCTTCCGAAAGCAAGGGCGTTTTAAAATCTGCTGCAACTCAGACAAATCTTGAGGACACCATGCTAAGTGATATGTCAGTCACCACAAGACAAATACAGTCTCCCACTTACATGAAGTAGAACAATCAAAATCCCAAGAGCGGAGAGAAGAGTGGCTTCTGGAGCTGGGGGGGGGGGGTGGCAGAGCGAGGAGGTTCCTGGGTAATGGACAGAGGGTTTCAGCTTTATGAGAGGAAGGTGCTCATGGGAAGTGGTAATGAGTACCAACTTTCTAATGCCCTCCACCTTGCCAGGCACCTTACAATAGCTAAGATGGAACTTTTCTATTATGTGTATCTAGCACCATAATAATAATGTTATAATACTAAGGATGCTTGAAAAAGCCACAGGGAGTCATAAAAAATTATGTCTACCTAAAATTACATATAATATGTATAAGTGTACATGGGTATATAGCATGCGTTTGTGGGGGGGTGGGGGGTGGGGGTGTGTGTGTGCACGCAATGGGATGGAAATCATGCCTGGTACGGCAGACTTAGCCAAATTTTCATGACAGGTGAGGCCAGAGAACCTAGAGAAGAACATACGACAGCCACAGCCCTAAACCAGTGTAACCTCTAACTACATTCTAAACTGTTATCACTATGCCCACAGGAGTAGGTAAAATGGCATCCTCTATCAAAGAAACCCATCATGGCAGCAGATGGAGCCATTAGAGAAAACCATGGCTGGTCAAAATGCAGAGAACGAACATCTGATCATAGGGTGCGCAGCCCCAGTAGAGACCATCTCAGGAGAGAAAAGGACCAGGAGCTCTTCTGAAAGATTTGCATCTTACAGAAGACGTATAAAAGGGACGCTGCACTCGTGAAATCTTAGCAACAGTGTTGTCCAAACAAGAGCTGAATAATGACAACGCCCCTGACATCATCCCAACATGGATGGTGGAAGTCTCACAAAACCCCGCCCCAAAAAGAAGAGCTATAGATAATATCCAACAAGAGAGGAAGAAGAGCACCAGCCTTCCTCAGGGAGGAGCTCCCTACCTAGCTATCCAGTACCAAGGGGTCAACCCCAAAAACATGTACATAAAAGCCTCACTAAATAGGCTCAGCAGGTTATATTTATATGTTTACTAATTTATGTAAATATATGTAATGATAATGATATGTCAGAGATTTGAGAGGAGGAAGACACAGAAAGTACTGGAGGGAACATTGTATGAAATGTAATAAATTTAATAGTAATAATAATACTTTCTAATTAAATATACCAAATTTGAAGGTACAAATCAACTTAAGAAAGTGTATTTACCTATGCCCCTACATGAGCCTAACTATTCAATAAAGGAAATTTAGATTTCAATTTAACTTGATCACTTGTACCCATAACATTCCTCTTTCAATGTCATTACAAATGTATTAACCAAATGCGACACTGCAAAACCAAAAAGCACCAGCCATCTTAGAGAAGCAGGCAGTGCAACTGACTCATTAAAACCAAAACCGGCTTTTATTTAACTTTAATACACTGTTACTTAATACACTATTTTTAAAAACTGAATTAAGTCCAAATCTTCATTACTAGATTTCTTTTTTTTTTTTTTTTTAATGGCCCAAATCAAACTTTTCTCCACACTTGGTCAAATTCTACTTGAAAATTTGCATATGAGGCTACCGGTGGCTTCTGCAGGTCCAGTCAGGTTCTTGTCAAGATTTCAGACAGATAAAAAGTGAAGGGTGCTTTGTCCTATAAATGACCCAGCCTGACCTGAAGAGGAAGCAGCTCTCTGTGTGTGCCAAGGCTTCACTTGTGGTCAAGCTCTTGCCTTCTTTAGGAATTGTAGATGTGCAACTATTGGGGTGCACGATGAAGCCTCCACATTGCCTATGTGATGTGTCTTAGGGTTTCCATTGCTGTGAAGAGAGAGACACCATGACCACACAACAACTCTTATAGAGGAAACCATTTAATTGGGGCTGGCTTACAGTTTCAGAGGTTTAGACCACTATCATCATGGCAGAAAGCATGGCAGAGCACAGGCGGACACAGCATATATTTCTCCTTCCTCCCCCCGTTAATATAAATAAGCATCTCTTAACTGCCTGCTCTATTCACCCTTCAGTTCCTTATATGATTTCTTGTTGGCCAGTGTTGTCCACTTCGTCCTTGTTGGCTTGTCCCCACGTTCCATTACCATTCTCCCCTGGCTCTCTGGCTCCTTGGTGTCACCTCTTGATGGAGTAGCACAGGTTGGTCTCCAAATTTTGTTCCAGTCCCTTCTGTATAGTCGCAAGTTCACTTGCAGAGCTCAACAACATTCTCTGCTTTCTATTAACCTCCGTAAGTGAATGTTTTCTTCCCCCCCCCCGGCCCCACTCGCTCCAGTCATATTTATTTCATATATGTGGGTACACTGTCACTGTCTTCAGACACAGCAGAAGAAGGCATTGCATGCCCATTACAGATGGTTGTGAGCCACCATGTGGTTTCTGGGATTTGAACTCAGGACCTCTGGAAGAGCAGTCAGTGCTCTAAACCACTGAGCCATCTCTCCAGCCCAAGTGAATGTTTTCTAAAGTGTTCCTTACCATCCCCTTCCATCCTCCCCTCCCTACAAACGATGATGTCCTACTATCAATAACCAGTTCACGCTACTCACTACACAAAATTCAGCACTCTTGCCTTACACTTCCAATTTCTCAGGTCTTTTTTTTTCTGTAACCGTGTTGTGTGCATGTGTGCTGCCTGCAAACGTATGTGTGCTGCCTGTGCACATATGTGGTGTACACGTACGTGTGCAGGTGAGCAGAAACCAGAGGTGGGATAGGGCGTCTTCACCTTATGACCTTGAAACAGAGGATCTCACTGAGCCTGGAGCTTGGCCTGCTAGCCAGCCAGCCCCAGTGATCCTCCTGCCTCCGCTACCCATGTTGCTGGGATAATAGGTATATGCACCACTAGCCCTTGCTTTACATGAGCGCAGGGAGATTGGAACGCAGGTCCCACACTTGTAGCAAATGTTCATACTAAGCCATCTCTCCAGCCCCACATCTGTGGTCTCGGTGCATACCCCCAAGCCGAGTGACCATATGCTTGCCATCGTCAACCGAGACAGGAAGCAGGAAGCTGTCTCCATTTCATCTCTCTCTGAAGAGTACTGCCTGGTCTCTCCCTCACCTAGACTCTGTCCATAACTCCGTTGGGTCACTAGATTCTGTGCTTCTACTACTGTCTTATACTCTGGAGGCTCGAGTCAAGGCTCTCTCTAGGGAAGGCCAAGGCAGCTCACAAACTGAAAATCAGCTCACTTGCAAAAAATATAACACAATCAATAAAATAACATAATGTTGCAAAATCTAAAAGTTGAAACAAAATATATGAGAGGTGGACATGGCGATAAACACCTATAATCCCAGAACTGAGGTGTCGGAAAGAAAAGACTATCAAGGTCACCCTGGTGTGAGCGCGCGTGCGCGCGCGCACACACACACACACACACACACACACACACAAACAGAGTGGTGGGGGTTGGGGGCAAACTTCAGGTAATCACATGCCTAACTTATTTGTTAGAAAAGCTTCTAAACTGAACTTTTTAATTTGAAAATCAAACTTGAGAATCAGTGATTTGGTGCAATATTAAAATAATAGTTTAAAGTCATCATTGGACTGTACAGCAAAATAATTAGATATTTTGGGTTGCATATTAACTAGCATGGAGTAGCCCCACTTCACTAGTGAACGCAGTCTGAGATAACGGAAAATATGGAACCATCTTCTCTGGCAAGGTTAGGCAGTAAGAGTAAGTACTTAGTTTGGTTCGGTGAGCTTTGTTACCAGAAGTTATTCTGCATAGGGCATGTATTTAATAACACCTACATACTCTTCTTTGGGGAAATACACCTGGGGGGTTGTAGCAATCTTACGAAATGCTCTTCAACGTTGTTAACATACATTTTCACTGCCAGCAAGATGGCTCAGCAGGTAAAGGAGCTTGCCCGCCAAGCAAGTCTAAGGGCATGAGTTCAATTCTTGACAAAGAAAGAACTGAGTCCCAAAACTTTTCTTCTCAATAGCAAATGCATGCAGTACAGCGGCGCGGTCCCCCTTGTGTCCCACTCACACACAATAAATAAATGTTACTATTTTAATTTCCAATGAAATCTAAAGAGTCCTCAACTCTCTTTACTCAAAGACACCAGCTAAACAAAATTCAATGTATGCCCTGTGAGCCCAAGTATAGTTGAGTCGCTTTTATTTCTTCCAATGTGTGTGCATGTGCAGATATACGTGTGTGTGTGTGTGTGTGTGTGTGTGTGTGTATACAACATATTCAGGCATTATTCTTCAGGAGCCTCATTTTTGACAAAGGGCCTCTCACTGGACCCAGATGTTCAAAGATAAGTCTAAGGAGGCTGGTCACAGAGCCCTCAGAGCTCCTTACCAGTAGTGGAATTTCGACACTCCTGTCTCTTTTTTTCCTTGAGTACAGAGGCTCAAACTTGCACGGCAGGCATGCCATTGGCTAAGCCATCCTCCCTGCCCCATGAATCACCTTTTAAAAATCTGTCTTGTTTTGAAATATTGTTTTTGTATATTGGCTCACACTGCAGCTACATCTGCATATTTGAAGAAGCAAAAGTTAATAACTCGAGTAAGCGAAAAGAGCACATAATTTAATCTTTTTACAAAGCCTGGAGCAACCCAGGACCCTCCCACAGAGAACGGGGTTTCGCTAGAGCAGTGGTTCTCAAACTGTGGGTAGCAATCCTTTTGTGGGATGATGGGCACACAACCCTTCTAAGGGGGTCACCTAAGACCATCCAGCATATCAGGTATTTGCATTATCATTCATAACAGTGATGAATTACAGTTATGAACTATCAATGAAAGTAACTTTATGCTTGGGGGTCACCACAACATGAAGAACTTATTAAAAGGTTGACGCGTTAGGAAGGTTGAGAACCACTGCTCTAGAGAGACCCAACATTTGTCTGAGACTCAAATGGCCAACCGCATGTTCTCCCACATGAAGTCTAAATTTGAGAATGAGACAGGCTGAAGCAGAAGTCATAGGCTGATGTCAGTAGAGGAGGAAGAAATCCAGTTACTTGATATACATGGCTGACAAGTTTAAAAATCTCCCCCACCCCCACCCCCCATTTTCTACAGACATCTCTGGCTTCTGCTGTGGAAATCAGGGATTAGCATTTGCTTCTCCTGCCAAGCGCCTAGAAGCAGAGCAAGAGTTTCTCCACAGCCTCTTCACGCGTTTCCTCCGGCTCCTCACTTGCCCAACCTGCAATGACGAGCTGAGACCCCTGGGATTCTGTAAGTCCCTTGGGTTATCATGACTGACGCTGTCCTCAAGGTATTTAAAAATAAAAACGAGCATGTGTGTAACTCTCACCGTTTCGTTTTTTTTTTTTTTAATGCATACTTCATATTTATGTTCAGCAAATCCTTGACATATTTTGCTATAACACAACCAGGGGATTTTGTGTCGTAGAAAATACATTCACGGCCACTTCCCTCTCTCATTAAAAAAATCATGACGGGACTGGTGAGATGGCTCGGCAGGTGAAGGAGCCTGCCACCGAGCCTGCCAACCTGAGTTGGAGCCCTAGAACTCAGGTGGCAGAGGGAGAAACTGACTTCTGAGAGTTCACCTCTGACCTCCACTTTTGTCACATGACACATGAGCACACACACACACAGATGCACAGACACACAAATAGAGCTATAAATCCAGAAGTAAATACTGGCAAGACAATAATGGGAAATGAACCACTAAAGTATGAGACAACAGTCGACTCACACAGATACTTCCAAACTCTGTAGTGCACACTGCCACCAGAAGCCCCTAACCAGCAACTCTCCCAGTTCCCATTCCTGAGACTTTGTGTTCCTTACTTAAAAGATCACTTTAAGCACAGGTTTCCACATGTTTGTTCTCCTGAGATCCCAGGGCAACATCACCCTGGGCTCCTATCACTATGGATACAAAACACAAAATACATTCGTCCTCCAACACCACTTCCTGTCTCTGGTTGTCTTGAAGCCAGAGGAAGACATTGGTATCCTGGCCTATCACCACTCTGCCTTATTCCCTTGGGATGGGGTCTCTTCACTGAACCTAACCTTTACATCTTTTAGTTAGACTGGCTGGTAAGCAAAGTCCAAAATTCTTCCTGTCTACAGAATCACACACACACACACACACACACACACACACACACACGTACACACACACATGCACAAGTGTGTGCACACAAACAGAGGCACACACAAACTGGAATTGGAGGTATAGGCGCATGTGGCCACACCTAACATTTTACACTGCGAATCCAAACTTAACTCCTCATGCTTGGCATGACAAATAACCTTACGCCCCAACCCCCAAATGTTGTACTTAAGGAAAAAATAAAGAACCCTTTATAGGGACCCCAGGGAGAAGATAAACCCTTTTGAGAGTTAGAACTTAGCTGGACAATGCAGCAAGGGCAGGCGTTACATCTCTAAGGCTCAGAGACACTAAGCAATTGGTCCAGAGATGGAAGAACTAGAATTCCTTTCTGAGGATCCCTTTCCAAGCTGTTTCTCCGCCCTGTCCCCACTGCCTCTGTAATACCTAATATGAGCGGTTACTGCATTACAAACCTTGGTCTCAGTTGACTACCTCCCAGTGTTGAAGCGATCTTACGAATAAGTGCTTATGAGTACACACACACAGGAACACTAGGATACAGATTTACTCAGATCCCTCCAACAATCCACCCACCCCCACCCCAGCTCCCCTCTAACCCTCACACATTTCCACAGATGGGGCACGAGGAAGAAGGAGTTGGGCATGCGTGTTTCCTTCAGACTAGTCCATCTTGAGCATTTTCTTTTCTCGTTCTGTTTGTAGGTCAGCACAGAGCTCCTTCCCTGAGCAACAGAAGCCCAAACTACTACTGCCCTGGATTGGGAAGAATAGACCATCTCTCCGACAGGTAGCTTCCAGTAACTGAGGAAGTATTTTACAGGGACAATTTAAAAGAGGCAAAGTTCCAATACCTCCTGTCTAATCCAATTTCACTCACGGTGTTTATGTTTTTGTTTATTTTCTTGTTTTTAGAACTCCAGGTATTTACATTTTTAGACTCGATTATGTAAGAATCCCTAGGGCTGGGGGTGGCTCAGCAGTAAGAATGCAAAACCAAAGACATGAGATCAGATCCCCGATACCCATGTAAAACCCTGGCGTGGCCGGTAACCTCACCACTGCTATGTGGGGGACACAGACAGGAGGCTCACTAGGGCTGATGTCAGCCTAGGTGAAAAATGGCTCGCTCCCAGGTTGAGTGACAGGCCCTAACTCAAGGGAATATGGGCGACAGTGGCCTTGACCTGTGCACATCCGTATACACAAATAACACATATACAAAATAAAGGGGAAATACAAAATTTCTTCATCAGTTCCGGTGACATTCAGATGACGTAGACACGGCCTTGACTGACGGCTAACATCACTGCTCACACAGAATGAAAACTTACACATGCTGTTATCAATAACATCCTCGGAGGTGACTTGAATGGCTTGCTTGAAACTTTTCCCCCACGTTTAGCAGTTTAAGTATATTAAGCTTCTGAAGTCATATGATATAAGGAAGGTGTGGCAGAAGTTAGATTCTCTGTTGTTTTTGCATAGAAGGTTATTAGTGAATAACGGACTGCAGGAGATTTTGTTAAGTGTTCTATTACTGCATATTACTTACCCAGGATAAATAAATAAATAAATAAATTTATTTATTTATTTATTTGTGTGTGTCTGTATACATGCACACACGTGTCACAGCTTGCTTGTGGAAGTCGCAGGGCAAATGGGGAGGAGTCGGTTTTCTCCTTCCAACATGTGAGTCATAGGATCAATTCAGGTTGCTGGGTCTGGTAGTAAGCACTTTCACATGCTTGCTCCTCACCATGAATGAGGATGAGTCTGATCTCCCGATCCCACCTTGAGATCACCAAGAATAATGGTGAATACGACCTCGTGTGTAGGGTGAGGCAGAAGCTGGAGGATCTGCAGACTTCTTGACCAGCTGGCCAAATAGGTGAGTTCCAAGAGATCCTGTATCCACTAAACAAGGAGGGTGGCATTTGAGTAATGGCACCCAAGGTTGACCTCTGACCTCCACAAGAATGTGTGCATATAGACACAAATATACAGAGACAGAGAGACAGAGACAGAGACAGACAGACAGACAGACAGACAGACACACACACACACACACACACATTGTGGGTGGAAACAGTTCAAAAACACACCTTCTGAGGAAAAGGTTGTACATTTTTGAATGAGGTTAATTGCCAGCTCTTCCTCAGGATTTTGGGTTAGTCTTTCAGGACTGAGAGCACTGTGTTGTCCAGTCACATCTTCCTCTTCTCCGATGAGTCATTTTGACTCGTACCCAGACTCACCGCTCATCTATGCTAGAGATGCCAAACCCACAGAAGAGAGCTGTGAGTCTAGAGCCTGGAACTCTCATAGCCTCTGAGGACAATATTCAACATGCAATGGTAACTGCCTACCATCTTTATAAAGGTAATGGTATATGAAATGTTCAAAAAGGGTTTTTGCCTAAAATCCCAATAAATCTTATTTTTTTATGTTTATTTAAAAAAATACCTTCTGTAAGATAAATTGCGTACATTTAAGTTTTGGACATAAAAAAAATTACCAATAAGATCAGGCGTGTGTGTGTTTGTGTACATGTGTGAATGTGTGTGTGTACGTGTGTGTATGTGTGTGAGTGTGTGTGCGTGTGTGTGTGTGTGTGTGTGTGTGTGTGTGTTTGGTAGGGGGCATAACTGTCTGCTTTCTGTCACCCCTAAGTAGGTCTCTCTTGCCTTCCTAGCTCCCCTAGGGCACCAGGCAGTCCAGGTGCAAAGAGGCCACCACCTTCTCCCAGTCCTCCAAGCTGCAGGTTCTCTGGCCAAGCAGAAGAGCAGAACAGAGGCAAGTTGGAACAGTCCTCACGTGAGGGTGGCCCAGCATGCAAACCCAGTTAGATCTACAGCCTACACCTCGATTCAGCCTGCGAGCAGGTATCCACGTGGTCACACTCTGCCATCAAAAAGACTGACACCTACAAGCGTTGGCCTCACTGATGAGAAAACGGGAGGTCATGGCAGAAATGGGATAGGGTCCAATGCAGATGATAATCCACCAGAACAGTGGTTCTCAACATCTGGGAGTTGCATATAAGGTATCCTGCATATCAGATATTTATACTGCCGTTCGTAATAGTAGCAAAGTTACAGTTATGAAGTTGTAATGAGATAATTTCATGTTTGGGAGGTGACCACGACATGAGAAAATGTATTAACGTGTTGAAGAATTAGGAAGGTTGAGAACCCTTGCTCCAGAAAGAGACAGACAGCAATAAAGGAAACAGAAAGTTGAACCCAGACATTTAATGGGGAACAATTTTGTTCCGAAAGAATCAGAGACTAATTTCCAAATGATATTTAATCTGGCTTCCTGACTCTACAGAGTCTGTGTTCACACATCTCTAGCTCCCTGGAGACAAGCTTCCCATAGATTTTTTTTTTCAACAGTCATGATACATTTTTAAACTTAAACTATTTGAATTATAGGAACAGGGGAATCCCTCATGGTGGGCTCTGACAAATCAATATATTCCTGCAACACTTGAGAAGTAGAGGCAGGAGATCACAAGCTCAAGGCCAGCCTTGGACTACGGAAGACAGTCTGTCTCAAAAATAAACAAATAGACATAAATCACAACTTAGATCCTGAAACAATCCAAACATAACTGCCTAGCATGAGAAGGCCAAGTCTTAGTGGATTAGAACATCCTTTACTTGTAGTATTAATACATCTCATTACCCCACACCAACCTCAGCAACTAAAATAGGAAAGTTTAATAGAAAGTAATTGGACATATCTGTCAGAGTCTACTTGACTGAGATTGTAAAAAGTTGGGGCTAAGAGCATCAGGCTTCCCAGAAGTGTCTCCGAGGCCTCAGTCAAAAGGAACTCCTGAGCTGCCTTGGATGAGCTCCCAGCTCTTTGACAACGCCTTCAGAATTTTGCTCAGCAAGGGTTGTTTTCCCTACAAAACTTTTGCTAATGCAGGGTAGCTTAGGAGATATAGGGAATGCATTAGAATTGAAATATGCCTACCAGCATATAAATCCAACTGGTCTACCTCCTGGCTAAACGACCTGAGGTCGTCCTATTCTCCTATCTCCCCTTCTTCCCTGGCTCCAGAAGAAAAAGATTCAATTCTTTCTATGAAATGGTCCTGCTTGAAATAGTGGCCAGGCAATTAGCCCATGCTCAGTAAATAGTAATAAAATTATTTTCAGGATAAGTCTTTACCTGACCCAGGAATGAACGACACCTTTCTGCCTGCCATGTTATCACACTGAGTAAGTCAAGCATTCTGTTTCTTTTCTATGCCTGTTCCTCACTGTGTGTTTGTCAGTGGTTATCCTTCAGAAGCCTCCTAACCTTACAGAGTGTAAAATTAAAGCTGGTGAGACAGCTCAGCAGGTGAAGGCACGCGCTGCCCAGCCCAGCAACCTGAGTGTGATCCCTGGAACCTGCATGGTGGACTCCTGCAAGGTGTCCCTCTAGCCTCGACTCCAGGGTGGTGGCACATGCAAACTCACACACATGTACATATGTGCATAGGATGAATACATGCAATATAAAAAAATTTAAAGGAAGTTTCAAGTTAATCATAATCCCTACAATACAATCTCTCAAGCAAGTAGACCAGAGTACTTCAACACAGGGCATGCACACACATTGTGTCTCCGGTTTTCAGCTGCCCCAGGGTGTTCTACCCCTCCCTCTCTGCTTTTTTTTGTTTTTTTGTTTGTTTGTTTGTTTGTTTTGTTTTGTTTTGTTTTTTTGCTTTCTTCTCTCTTTAGCTGCTGTTTTAAGTAGTCAAACCTTGACATGATTTACCCAAGTTCCCCAGTTGCTCTGCTCTTCATACATAAGCCAGTTCCAGTGTATAAAAGTTCACTCAAAAATTAACCTCCTTTTAAAAATCAAGATATGTATGGTCTGCTGTGTTGATGGCTAAAGACACAAACCGAGTGTGAAAGGAACAGGCCAGGCTCCATTCACAAGTCCATTGAACTTGGTTAAGTTCATCGTTTTGTTTTTTACAGTTTTGTTTGTTTCAAGTATCTGCACGAATTTGCTAAGCATGCTGTAACAAACACCCACAAACTAGAGCGATTCATGAACAGAAGTTGTAGTCCAAGATCAAGGGATAATTCGCCTGTAGGCTGTGAGGGAGAATATGTTCATCACTGGCTTCTGGTGGCCACAGGCCATCTCTGATGTCCACCTGGCCTCTGTTCTGTCGCCTTGCCCATCACATGGTCCTAAGGTCTTGCGTATGTATCTTTATCCAAGTTTCCTCTTTAAGGATACCATTTTAATACTAGTGGCCACCCTACTCTCAATGAACTCATCATAATGCAGTTTATGTGCAGGGACCCTCTGTGCACACAGCATCCCAGTCAGAAATACTGAGGCCTAAGACAGCCACATACAAATCTGTGGGGGACCCAACTCAAATCCCAGCAGTGTTATTGAGGACTGCCTGCTAACTCTTCCGGATTCCTAAAGTTAGATTCATTAGAAGAAGGAAAAAAAAGATATTAAAGCCAGGTGTAGTCGTACTTACGTGGAGTGGCTGAGGTGGAAGGAGGAGGGATCAGGAGTTTCGGGCTAGCCTGTGCTACATAATAAGACAGTGTCTCAAAAAACGAAACCAGGAAATGAATGAACCAAATACCTCAGGGAGCAGATGGCCTATCCATGCGTCAAGTACTTCTTAACTCAGTCCAAAAAAGTGAAACATCCCTTTTGGTAAATCTGTGCTTCCTCCATACAGGAAGCAGCCAGCTTGGTGTCCGCACCCAGGAAGAAACGCCTCTGCACAAAGTCCAGGAGCAAGTGGCACAGCAGTTGTGCCTCGCGGTACTGGCATGGCCACATAGTTTGAGCATTATCCAAAAGGACGGCATGGGGGAAGTGTGTAGACAAGAGTAGCGCTTGAGATGCTTAACTCTCATTAACAGGAGCAAGGCTGTCTCGCCACTCTGTAGCAGTGTGAACCAATGTGATTGCTCCCCAAGCCCCGGGGCCCAGAAATCAGCAAATCAGAATAAGATGCAACCACAGAGCATGGTGGGGACCAGGCAAGAAGATGTAGTCCCAAACCAATTACACTGTGCTGTCTGAGTGTGGCAAGCAGCCTCACAATGATCCCTCCTCCAGGATCCTTCCAGGCCAGGAAGAAGTAGGACAAGGGACTCTCGAGGCTAGCCAGCATTTAGGTGGCATGTCAGAAAGACAATGTGTGGAGAATCTGCAGCCATGCCTACCCAAGTGAGATGCATGGGCCCTGAGTACCTGGGGAGGTCAGGTTCGGCAGGCAGCTGTCAAGGAGGAGTGAGAATAGGCCTCAGGAGGGTTCTCCAGTCTCAGTCAGGTTAGGCCTTGTAAATTGATCTAAACAAAGCCTGGGAAAAAGGAACCATTGCAAGTAGGAGCTGGTAGAGGTTGAGACCCTAAAATCCATGCAGTTACAAACTTCGAACGTTTTTGCCTTCCAGTGTTCACCTCCAGAGGTGTTGCAGGATGAAATTTTAATGCATGAAATTATTAAAAGATAATGTATAAAATACCTACCCTGCCAAAGCATCTCAAATTCCCCAAACTTCTGATTGCAAGCATTTCGGATAAGGGCTCTCTACATTCATACCCTTTAGGGATCAAAGGCTAGGGGTGCTTAGAGCCTTGAATGTTCATCCTTCGAAAAATGGAATTCTTACTCTCTCAGAGAATTAAACAAAACTGGGGTTTGGGAAGACGGCTGAGTCCATAAAGCCACTTTGCATCTATGAGAACCTGAGTCCAACCCACAGAACTCAGGTTAAAAAAAAAAAAGATAGGGATGGGAAAGAGGGTATGCTTGCGCCCCCAGCTCCGGGGAGGCAGAGTCAGCTGATCTATGAGCTTGCCCCACAGCCTGCTAAACCTAACTGGTGAATCCAGGTACCAGGAAAAAAAAGTCTATCTAAAGGAAAGAAATAAACATGAAAACAAACAAAACCAGAGGGTAGGGCTTGAAGATTAATACCTGAGGTTAACCTCTGGTCTACACACACACACATACACACACACACACACACACACACACACACACACACACGTGCGCGCATGCAATGCAACACAAAGCACGCATTCCTCCTAACACCAGAAACAAGCAAACAAGCAAAAGAAGAAACGAAGAGTAGAAAAGAGAAGGCACAGGGATAAAATTGTGATCTCTAGAATCGTATTTCCCTCCCATGGGGCAGGAGGATACAGACGGGCCTCGAGTACTTGTCTGCTATGCTAGAGTACTTCTCTTAAAACACGGGCTTTGAAGCGTGGGTGTACATCCTGGATAAAGCACTTATTAGATGCAAAATCTTGAGCAAAGTCCAAAATCTCCATTAAGCCATCCTTCCCTCCAAGGTCAAATGGGGGAAGTGGCTGTCTCCTCACACTGTGTGAGGAATAAATTTGAGTACAGACGTTACATACTCAGCAGGGCGCCTGCTAACAACCTGTTCACTGTTCAATCATTAGTAAGATTCACACGATCACTAAGCGGGGAAGGCAGGTGGATGCAGGACCTCGGGTAGCTAGCACTTACAGTGCCCTCGTGATAATTAGGGGGGAAGCAGCATCGATTCCTTTGTAAGGATGTATTCATTCCTCTATGCAATAATGTGTGAAGGGGAAAATAAAGATTGATGGGCAAAGGTTTGTCATGAAGGGTGGTTTGTTCTGGGTTCAACTGATGGAATGGGCTAGCCTTCGATATGAAGTGTCTCCTGCTGGTCCGTGTACTGAATACTTGGTCACCATTTGGTACTGTAATTTTTGAAAGGTTCTGGAAGCTTCAGAAGGTAGAACCTAGAGAGAGGAAGTGAGTCACTGGGACAGGTCCTTCTAAGGGTCTTGTGCCTGCTTCTCTTTACTGCCCGCCCTCAATGAGGTGAAGAAAGATACCCTCCAGACGCTTCCACCACCATGATTTTTTTTCAGCCAAGTGCACAGGGACAAGAGTCCAAGAACTGAACACTTCGTCCCCTGAGATTCTGCAGAGTTTTCCCAAAGCGATAATGGTTTGAATAAGGACAGTTTGAGCATTTGGATGGCGATTCCCAGTTGGCGGTGCTATTTGAGGAGGCTCAGGAGGTGTGGCCTTGTTAGAGGAAGTACCTTCGCCGGGAGGTGTGAGTTGAGAGGTAAAAAGGCTTGCTCTTTCAATAGTTTGCTTTCTTACACATTCATGAGTGTGGTTCACAATGTAAGTTTTCAGGGTCTGCTC
This sequence comes from Mus pahari, assembly GCF_900095145.1. NCBI lineage: Eukaryota > Metazoa > Chordata > Mammalia > Rodentia > Muridae > Mus > Mus pahari. The sequence goes on from NC_034608.1 coordinate 63,465,388, forward strand.
AAGCCACTCATCCCTGCTGCCAGCTGCCTCCACTCCACCATCATGGACTCGCCCTCCGGAACTATGAACCTAAATAAACTCTTTCTTTTATAACTTGTCTTGGTGATGATGTTTTCTCATGTAAATAGAAGAGATGTTACTGAAGAAGGAAGCCAATACTTAAGAGCAATGATCTCTGAGGGGGACAGAAGGATTTGAAAGATGCTTAAAAGACAAGGCTAACTGGTCCTTCCCTTTTCCTATGAATCTTGCCCTGAAAATGCTTGCTTAGTTTCAGCCTGGAATCTTCTTAGAAGAGCTGCAAACATTCTGAGTGCTGCTCAAGAATTAATTCTCTCTCTCTCTCTCTCTCTCTCTCTCTCTCTCTCTCTCTCTCTCTCTTTCCTTTCTCTCGATGCTCAGGGGCTCCCAGTGGCCTCACAGTCATGCAAATGACCGTAGCCTTATGGTCTCTATTACTAAAACATAGTCCCTGTGGGTAGGAACATCCTCTTTACAAAGCAGCTCTTAAATGCAGGACCTCTAACAGACCCCTCTCCAAGGACTCCTCCCCTTCAACTGAGCCTTACTGAGCATCTGTCTACAGCATCTGAAGACCCACCGAAGGTCTGAAAGCCCCTGCAGGTACCTGCCTCTGCTTCCTATTCTTTACCTCCCTCCAGAGTCCTCTCTGTCCATCCTATCTTTACACCTCAATTCCTGGGGACACACGGACTAGAATCAGGAAACCAGTTCCTTCTCTCTGAGCAGCAATACTGCAGGACTGTTGACCCTGAACTCTGAGTGCGATCATCCGTGAGAACGTGAGCGAAGGGAGGGAAGGGTCGCTATTTGTTTTAGGCACTTGGCATCACTCAACTGTAATGAATGAATCTGAAAACACGTGTTTTTTAATACTTCCTTTTGTTGTTGTTAATGATTTACTTTTTTAAAATTTTATGTGCATTGGCTTTGCCTGCACGTTTGTCTATGTGAGGGAGCCGGATTCCCCTGAAACTGGAGTTACACACGAGATGGCTGTGAGCTGTCATGTGGGTGCTGGGAACTGAGCCCAGTTCCTCTAGACACGGAGTCAAAAAACAGATCTTAGAATGAACAGACTAACGGCAAAGGAATACGCAGATGTTGAAAACATCAGTCAGGGTCTCCACGGTGTTTAGCTTTCAGATGCTGAGGCATGTCCTCACCCCACTGAAGGACCACTGGCAAAGCGATGCAAGAGAGCTGTCTAGTGTGGCCCTGGATGCTGGGGGCCAGCTCCAGCAGGGTAAGGCACTGAGGTGGGACACAACAGGGGACAAAGGACCTCTGGCTGTTCTGGGGTCCAGAAACTGATGGTCTCTGGCAATTTAACTCTCCTTGCGACTCTGTGGCTAATAGCTGCTTACTTTAGGCAATGCTTCTGTCCTGAGCTCTTTGCTTTTGCCTGGCCAAAAGTTGTTGGCTTCTGGTAATTTGACTCCCACTGATAGCAGCAGGGGGATTAGAAAAACAAAACAAAACAAAACAAAAACAAAAAAACAAAAACACACAAAAAAAGGGAGTCCGTTAACTCTTCATGAGCCAGAGAGAAAAGAAGAGGAAGAAAGGGAGAATTCAAGCGCACACATAGACACATACAGACACACACACTTTGACCGGACCTGACCACGTGACTCAACAATTCCACAAGTGTTCACACATACTTACAAACATATGCATATACCTACACACATATGTTTATACATACATGTAGACAAACATATATATATATATATATATATATATATATATATATATATATACATAAATTATATATATAATTTGGTAGAACTGAGCTCCAACAGCCACTTCATTTCTTCTCTCTGAACTTCTTTTACTTTCTTAGACAAAAGTTCTTCATGAAAGAGTTGCTTCAGAAATGAAATGTTACACAAAAAGTGAGTTACAGCAGGATGTTTTATTCAAAGCAGTGTTTTATTCTATAAGTTCATTATAAGTTTAAAGCAACAGTTTCACACGGCCTTGCTTTATCATAGTGCATGCCTGTGGCTTCATCCTTGCACCTGACCTAGAATGATTGTTTCTCCTTGATCATAAATCTTCCCCAAGCCTGTTTCTTGTCTTCGTGTGTTTATGAAAGCTCATTGTATTCTTTATAATGCAGCCTTTACTTACTATCCTATGAAGAAGGAGCACATTTTATTCTTGATTCTAACTTATTACATCTTTTTGGCAAAACAACTAAAACCATCTCCTTAAACTTTTTTTCTATAATTATTTGAATCACATCAGGAATGCTCCAAAGTGATTAATTCATCTAAACAGCACTAATTCATGAAAGTTCATCTTCATGTTGATCTGCAGGAAATTTGCTCAACCGCGTGGGGTGAAGCCCCCAGGAATCATTAGGTTATGTGACAGTGCCAGGAAAGGCATACCAGCAGCGAGAGTCAATCCTGGGATGAAGTCTCTGAGGACCTCGCAGCTCAGAGCTCACCCGCTGCAGCGATGCAAAGCCGTGGGCCATCTCCAGAAAACTCACTGGCTTGCCATTGTCTTTCCTAGATGACTTCTGACACCTGGGATGCGGAGGCCTCTCTGCAGAGGATTGGAGCCACGCACTGCTCCATACCTCAGATGACCTCGATGTAGGATCAGGGACCACAAACCTCAGGCCTTCATTTGCAGGGCTCCACCTCTAGGCACAAACTATTTCTTCAACAGTGTATAGGATTTGAACACACACACACACACCTCTATTTCTTTCCCCTGCCCTTGCCTGTCTATGCCCCCCCCCCGCCTCCTTAAATACTTTTTCTACTTAAACCACCCAAAACCAACAGCAAAGAAAAATGGTTCAATATCCCATAACAGTGGGCACTCTGAACGGTGGGGAAAAGGAAATTTCCCCCAAATTTCAAATTTCAAAAAGTAAATAGGTTTGTGGACAAGACTGTTATGTTGAGAGAGTGCGATGAGAAATTGCAGGATGTGCCTCCTGGCTACTCTGGCTCGCTAGCACAGTCAGGTTCTTCCCTGGAATTCGGTCTGACCTAGAGAATAGCTCTTAAACCAGTTCCCTGCAGCATGCTCCTCGCTCACTGTTTGAATCTCAGAGCCTGATCACAAGGGAGCAGTGCGCTGGCTATGTGTAACCCGGTCTCCGGTTCCCATGGCAGGATACACTCACAGTATTACCTTCATTCACAAACTTGAAGGAAAGGCCTGCTTCTCGTTTCCAGGACCTCCCTTTCCCTAAGTCTTGGAAGACATTGACAAATACTGTTGTGTTTATAAAAAGATAAAGAGAGAGAAGGTTTATGTTTTGGTGGATATATGTAGTCAGGTATGGGGGAAGAAGGTGCCTCCAAGGGTCTATGCTGAGACGTCCCTTTCCTCTTGAGGGACCAGCCACACAGTATAGTATAGAATAGAGTTTATTCAAGGCATGGGGAGGGAAGTTAAGAGGGTAGTAGAAACAGAGAAAGGCACACACACACACACACACACACACACACAGAGAGAGAGAGAGAGAGAGAGAGAGAGAGAGAGAGAGAGAGAGAGAGAGAGAGAGAAGAGGAGTAGAGGCTGACCTTGACCACATGGAGAGAGAGGGGGAAGGGAATGAGAAGAGAGGCGGAAGGGGTGACAGGACAGAGCAGAAGCAAGAAGGCAAGATCAAGAGAGAGCAGAGGGGGTGAACAGCCCCTTTTATAGTGAGTCAGGCACACCTCCCTGTTGCCAGGTAACTGTGGGGCGGAGCTTAGACAAAATGCTAACAGACGCCAGAGTGAACCTCCTGCTTCCTGCCAGCTTCACAAAGCGCAAAGCTTTCTCTTCAAGTTGACAGACAACGATAAAGTACTTGACTGACACTGCTGTACTCTAAAAAATTAAAAATGTCCCCGCGTGTTCATCTTCTGAGTGCTCGTTGCCCTTCTGGTGTCACCATTTTGGAAGGCTGTGTAACAGTTGGGAGGTGGGGTCCAGCTGGCAGACCTAGGCCACTAGGAACAGGCCCCTACACATAACATCCAGTCCGTGGCTCCCGAGGGGCAGCCTCTTGGCTTCCTAAGCTGTGGCCATGGTAACGGCAGCCACTACATCATGACCGGAGATGCTCTGCTACGCCCTCCAGACCATGATGCTGAAGCTGAGATCCTCAAAACTGTGAGGTGAAATAAATCCCTCCTCCCTTAAGTGACTTCTGTCTGGTATCCTGGACACACTTAACACAAAAGTCACTAACGTAGATCCCCATGCTCAGCAGCACAAAATCAGAAGCGACAATCCATTCACAGCCTGCTCCTGGCTGTATTTCAAAAGCAACTGAGAAGGAGGAGTAGAAGAAAGGAAAACCACATTGTTCGCTGCACTTCCTAAAACCACAGGCTAGCGTTCTCCAAGATGCATCCCTGGAATACAGAATCTAGTGATGAAACATGACCCTAAGCACAAGAACTGATGTTTTTTTTTTGTGCCAGTGAGCTGGCCTCTAGGAGCATAGGACAGCCACGTCTCCTGGGTCAATGAGAAACTCACTGAAGACATGCAAGTAAAAGTCACCTTAGCTTTCTCCCTTTCTAAGGTGACAAGTTCTTTCTTATTCAGGTATATGAACAACTTCAGGAGATACAAAATTAACTAACGCCACTATTTTCCTGGTAAAGAGCTCGCAGGTGTGAGGACCCGGGGAGTAAAGTTGCTTACCCTGCAAGCTTGATGACCTGCGTTCCATCCATAGAAACAAGGGATAGAGGAGGTAAGCTACACTTGTTTTCTGTCCTACTTAGCTGTGTCAACATGATGCATCCTGAAGCCATTTGAGAGGGAAGCCCCAGCTGAGGGATTGCTTCTATTAGACTGACCTGTGGGCACATCTGTGGGGAACTATCTTAATTATTAGTTGATGTAGGAGTTCACGACACATGGTGACCTGATAATCCCTAAGCAGGTAACTCCAGATTCTATAAGGAAGCTGGATTCTGGAAGGAATCACGGGCTTGGGATGGAGCCAGGAAGCATCATTCCCCCATGGTTTCTGCTTCAAGCTCCTACTTGAGTTTGTGCCTTGGCCTCCCTCAGTTATGGACTTGTGACCTGGAAGTGTGAACCTGATAAATCTTTCCTTCCCCTAGGCTGGTTTTAGGTAAAGTTTAGATAAATCTCCCCAAAGCAGCTTTATCAAAGCAACAGAAAGAAACCAGAAGTGTGACTGTCACCTCCACACATGAGCAATGGCAGACACACATACATAGTTACAGACTCAAAATACTCACTATTAATAACATTTTTAAATTTAAAAATCAGTGGACTCTTTTTAAAAGATTTACCAGTTTAGGTAGAAAGAATTTAAATACCCCCAAACTAAGTGATTTAAACTCCTTTAGCAATTGTAAAAGTATGGCTTTAAAAAAAAAAAAACTTTAAATTTTTTTCTATTATATATTTATTTTATCTTATATGAATGGGTGTTTTGCCTGTGTGTATAGCTGATATGAATGCCTGGTGCCAGAGGTGGTTGGAAGAAGGGCACCAGATTTCCTAGAGCTTGAGTTACAGATGGTTGTGAGCCACCATGAGAGTGCTGGTGCTCAAACTCAGGCCTCTTCCAGAGCAGTAAATGTTAGCTGCTGGGCTACCTCTCTAGCCCTACATTCTTCTTTAACTTTTAAAAATTGTACTTCTGTGTGCATCTGTGTGTGTGTGTGTGGAGTGTGAATGTGTGCATCTCTGTGTGTGGAGTGTGGCCATGTGAATCTGTGTGCATGTGCACGCATCTGTGTGTGTGGAGTGTGGGTGTATGCATCTGTGTGTAATCTACACACGTCTGTGTACATGCCACACTGCAGGTGTGTGTAGATCAGAGGACGTCAGAAGTTTCATTTTCCTTTTTTTTTTTTTTTTTTTTTTTTTTTTTTCTTTTTGTGTGTGTGTGTGTGTGTGTGTGGGCTCCAGACAAAGAACGTATGACACCAGGCTTTCTTGGCAATCGCGTCCACCCACTGAGCCACCTAGCCAGCTGGGTCACGGATTGTTTCACCAGTGACATTGAAAGTCCTTTGCGGAGTCTCTCCCTCTTTCCAGTGACCTAATCCCATCAACATTCTTAGTAGAGTTTGTGTTTCCCTCTACAGAAAGAACAGACCTGAAAATACAAGGACTATGTAATGTTAATATTAATACACAGAGCAACTATGGGATGTTTAATATTACTGCAAATTTATTTGGGTTATTCAGTTAATGGTATTATGACTGTTTTTAAGTATAAAGATGCTTTGGAGATGCATAGTGAAATATTTGTGGATCAAGCAGTATGATACCAGAGATAACTTGAAAATGATTGTAGAGATGAGAAATACATGGAACACAGAAGAAGCAGGGTGAGCCGTGAACTGATGAAGAATTGCTGGCTTTGAGTTTGTTTTGCCACTCAGTCTACTTCTATGTGTGTTAGAGATGGAGCCTAATAAAAAGGAAAACGCAATCACTAAGGGGGGAAAAAAATCCAAATTTTAAATACCCATAGTAACCTAGAGTTCACTTGAAATGTTTCCACTAAGAATGTAGCCAGCCACGAAGACTACATAGAGTTCCTACACAGCAAGATTTAGGTAACTGGGGTCCTAGCCTTGGCTGTGCCCTCTCACCTTAAGTCTGTCCCCAAACCTCTATGGGAGTCATTGTTTTATTAAAATGAGTGTGTCAGTCCAGACATACTCCAAGGTCTCGTCCAGCCATGGGAGTCGATGAAATATGAAGCCTACTTAACAATCAGCAGCAAAATAGGTCAGACAAGTAGGTTAAGGTACAACCCAGGCACAGTAAATCCCCACAGCTGCTGAGACTCAACAGTGCGTTTCTTCAGCTACAAAAGCTGAGCGCTGCACCTAAGTGTTGGGGAGACCTAAGTGTAGTTATCAGACCCTGGTCAAGATCTCGCCTTTGTTCCTCTTTAAGATGGGAGGGGTATACCCCAGGATTGAGACAGAATGAAGTGATCGAAGTTAATTGAATTAAGCTTCATAGAACTTTTGGCAATAGCTGGACAAGAACTGACCCGCCAGGAAATAAGAAACAGTTTGACATCTGGGAAGTGCCCTGTTTTCTCTTTGATACCAGCTTTAAAAAGTGGGAACCCAATACTTAGAAACCCATAAAGACCACTACATGCTTTAAGTCAAGGGTCGACTCACAGAACACTCCATATACACAAAGCCAGGCAAGAGTCTTACTGGGATCAAGGGACTGCCAATTCCCTCTGGAATAACCCCATAACACTGAGAGGTCCGGAGAAGCTGGACACTGTATCCAAACAAACATTCCCACTGGGGAGTTTGTTCAAAATAGGGAAGCATCTATTTACCTTTCCTAGACCCAAAGTGCTACTGGTTATAACACATACTTTGCACAGCCTTTGGTCATGAAGCATATTACAGAGTGGTACTGTAGAAGAGACCCTTGGTACATGTAATTAATTCAGTTCTAAGTCAGTTCAAGTTCAAGCCAGTCAAAATAAGTTAGTTTTCGCCGGGCATGGTGGCGCACGCCTTTAATCCCAGCACTCGGGAGGCAGAGGCAGGAGGATTTCTGAGTTCGAGGCCAGCCTGGTCTACAAAGTGAGTT
>NC_034608.1:63474235-63511582 GCF_900095145.1 Mus pahari
GATACAGGTAGACATAGGAGCTGCAGGAAATAAAGCCAAGCAGCCATGTGAGATTTCAGATAAGTGGCCACTGGTGGATTAAATGTACCCAGCCTGTGTGTGTGTGTGTGTGTGTGAGAGAGAGAGAGAGAGAGAGAGAGAGAGAGAGAGAGAGAGAGAGAGAGAGAGATCCATTCTCTAATCCAGATAGATCCTGGGCAGGTGTGCATGTGCATCCACCTGCCAGGAGCCAAAGCAGTGTAGCTAAAATCTACTCTGGCTCCCATCTCAAAAGCTTTCCCTCAATAAATCAGCAGCCAATCAATGATGCCACCACAGGGGGCTAAACCTGCACTCCAGATTTCTTCTAAAAAGTGTAGAGAGGACTACCTGCTGAGAAGTAGACATAGCTGCCACACAAGAGGCTCCACATCACCATGACAGAGGATGCAGCTGAGATGTAGCTGACCTTAACTTAACTGTCTGACCTTGGCGGACTTTAGGAAAGAAAATTACAGTTGCCCCTGCTCCTACTGTTTCTTTGTTTTTGTTGGTTTAATTTTTTTTTTCCAAGACAACCCTTGTTTCTTTGTAGCCCTGGCTGTCCTGGAACTTGCTATGTAGACTTCTGTGTTTTATAAAAAGAAAGGAAGGTCAGGGATATGTTTGATGTAGGCACAGTATGGTAAGGTGGAAGGGGGAGCTCTGCAGGCCCATGCTGAGGGTATAGAATAGAATAGAGTTTATTTAGTACATTGGGAGGGGAGTTGAGGGAGTCGAGACAGAGAAAGGCAGAGGGGGGAGGAAGAGGAAAGAAAAGGAGAAAGAGGAGGAGGAGGAAGAGGAGAAGAGGAAGAGGAGGAGAAGGAGGAGGAAAGGGAGGAGAAGGAGGAGAGGGGGAAGAGGAGGAGGAGAGGAGGAGGAGGAGAGGCTGGCCATGAGCATGGGGAGAGAGGGAGGGGAATGGGACGAGACAGGGTAAGGCGCAGGAGCAAGAGGAGAGAGTAAGAGAGTGAGGGGGCAAGCTGCAAGTGAGTCAGGCCCAACTGGCTGATGGTAGGTAACTGTGGGGTAGAGGCTAGACTAAATGCCAACACAGACCAAGCTTGTTGGCCTTGACCTCAGAGATTTGCTTCCCTCTGCCTCTTAAATCTTGGGATTAAAGGAGTGGGCCACCAACACTGGGCTGCTCTTTCTACCCACAGGTTCCATATCAGCCAACTGCAGGTTTTAACATTAAAAAAACCTTTACATCCTTATTGACTATAGAGAGGCTTTTTTCCTTATTTATTTATTTATTATTTATTCATTCATTCATTTGCTTGGCATCCTGATCACAGCCCCTCTCACACAGCCTCTTCCCCCACCTCTCCTCCCATTTTTCTTTGTGAAGGGAGAGTTTACCCAATACCTGTTTACAAAACACACGGTATAACTATGATGTGGATATAAAACGTAACCCCAAAGGCTCAGTAGATCCAGGCACTGCTGGTGACCTTGAGGGCTCTGACCTTTTGGTGGAATGATGGGGGGGGGGCACTTCCAACTTGAAGGATTCTTCTTGGCAGGCAGCAGAAGCTTTCAGAGTAGGGGGTCTGCATGGAGGGAGGAGGTCACTGGAGACGTGTGCAGCTACAACTTATTCTGGGCCCTTCTCTGTCTTTCTCTCTGCAGGTGAGCAACCCCGCTCCACCATCACGTTCTGCCTCACTGCCCAGACATGGCCAGCATTGACCAAAACCCTCCAATGTAAGCTTTCCTCCTTTAAGTTGCGTTTGCCGTATATTTGTGTGGCCATGATGACAAACACGACACTGTAGGCGTGTACAGTGTACAGGGAAACATACGTGAAACATGCGGACGACTTAAAATGCAACCAGAAAACTGCACGGGTTATCTGTGAGTAATACCTTCTTTCATAAGACATTTGACTGAGCATCTTCAAGGGATGGTGCCTGGGAGCGAGGGCCCCTAGAGTGCTCGCCTGTAGACACAGAGGAATGGCTACGCCATTTATACAGCGCTAACTAGCCACTGTCCCAACACACACGATGTATAAGTTCTTGGGAAACCCCGCCCCCTCCCCGCCCCCACTGAGGAAGTTGTATGGTTTCCCAATGGAAGTTCTGAAAATTTTTGTTCTGAATACTAAGGCATACACATGTGGCCTATCTGCGGAGTAAGAGGGGGTTGTGGCGTCCTATGGAAGTGGGGATGAGGGGTGGGGAGGAAGAACTGAAAGTGGTCATCCCAGGGAGGTCGCTAAGGAAAGCGTGGGTAGCCTGAGGCAGCACGAGGTCATTACAGTGAATGCACAACAATCCATCCACCCACCCCAACATTAAAATCGTGACACATACCACATGATCTGGGTGAGCTCTTTATGTTTTATAGAAACAGGCTGTGGGCCCAGGAAGTTGATCCCAGTTCTCCCATTACTGCAGCCCTTTTTTTTTTTTTTTAATGACAGACACCACTAAGCAGATTTTATCTTATTTAAAAAAAAAAAAAAAAAATCTATCAGTGGGAAAAGGACAATTCCTGGGAACAAGCTTGAACTGTAACTCTTCCTGGGAAAGAAAAACAAAGCAAAAAACAGAAACACTCAGTTTATCCCCAGGGGCTGTCTTTTGTGTCTCTAATCTCAAAACAAAGGTTAGGATTAAAAAAAAAAAAAAAAACCGTGGGCATGAAAATGGCGCACAAAGTTTTTTTGCTCTGAAGTCTAATGACGACAGGAGCTTTAAAAAAAAAAAGTCTCCCTGATTTTTGAGAAGACAGAGTCCTTCAGAATCCTTGGAAATGTTAGGTACTAAATAGAAGAGGTCATCTGTTGGGGGACCTTCATTGTGTGCTGTTTCCCTGTGCTCGCCTGCTTTTCAAAGGCGCTCAGTTTGGGTTTTTTCTTTCAGCACTGACACTCACATCTAGGGTCTCAATTTGCAATTCAAAATCAAAATCAGAAACAAACACCCCGGACCAAGTACAGGAAGCAAGCGTCAAAACAGAGTAATTGGCCCTTAGGACGTGACAAATATTTCTTCTTTTATAGCTTCGCTCTGTGTGTGTGTGTGTGTGTGTGTGTGTGTGTGTGTGTGTGTGTGTATGTGTGTGTGCGCGTGTGTGTGTGTGTGTGTGTGTATATGTGTGTGTGTGTGTGTAAAACCAGAATTGAAGATCTAAAAGATAGCTGTTCCAAAAGAAAGCACCCACCTGAAAACAAAACAAAACAAAGGCACTCGAGCAAGTGTGAGTCCTTAGTGCCAGCTGTCAGGTTAGTTTTCCTTTTCCCTTTGGGATGCTGGGGATTGGAGCGCGGGACCTCGAGCTGCTAAAGCCAGCGTTTGGCCACTGAGCTACATACATGCCATTCGACAAATGGCAACTTTGCCAGACTCTTTTCACGGCATTCAAAAATGTCCCCAGCCAAGCCGGGCCTGGTGGCGCAGGCCTTTAATCCCAGCACTCGGGAGGCAGAGGCAGGCGGATTTCTGAGTTCGAGGCCAGCCTGGTCTACCAAGTCAGTTCCAGGATAGCCAGAACTATACAGAGAAACCCTGTCTCGTAAAACCAAAAAAAAAAAAAAAAATGTCCCCAGCCAAGCCGGGCCTGGTGGCGCAGGCCTTTAATCCCAGCACTCGGGAGGCAGAGGCAGGCGGATTTCTGAGTTCGAGGCCAGCCTGGTCTACCAAGTCAGTTCCAGGATAGCCAGAACTATACAGAGAAACCCTGTCTCGTAAAACCAAAAAAAAAAAAAAAAATGTCCCCAGCCAAGCCAAGGCATGGCTGTTTTTGAAAATGAAGCTTAAGCTGGCTGGCTCTTCTAAGATCACCTCCTCCCCCCACCCCCGAGTGTAAATCACAACCTTTCTCTCTGCAGATGGGTTGCTTCGGCTTTGCGTACATCGATTTTAAACCGGTTTCCTCTTCTAAAATATTCAGACAGTAATTCTTACCTCGGAAGACAGCTGTCAGGACTTCAGAAAAATTATGTGAAAGCGTACGGTGGGTTAGGTGCTTTAACATTCTTAACAGCACGAACAAGTCTAGCTCCCAATCCAAAGCTCAAGGCTTCCTCTTAGCCCCCCAGCCTGCTATGCAGAGAGTACAAACAATATTGAAATGGAAGTCACAGACCTGATGGTTCTCCGGTCATCGAAATTAATCTTCACGCATTCAGAACCAATCATGTTGTTTTTGTTTTTGTTTTTCCTTTTGGTTTGTCAGTGAACTGGTATGAAGACTGGATATGTACTAACATACAGCAAGGATTCACGCTGTCCATTGTTCTGTGACATTCTGGCAGGATCTGTTATGGAATGTTTGGGATCTTGCTACCTTCAGGTGGGTGCTGGAAGTCTAGCTGGTACTGAAAGTGATTCCTTTCATCCAGCTTGCAGGAGGTCCTGCTGAGCTGGCCCACGGGCCACGCGGTAAGTACAAGGTTCTAGTTTGAGGATGTACAAAAAAAAAGAGACTCTCAGAATTCTGCATTAAAAAATGGGCTGGGAAGATGGCCCAGAAAGCAAAGTGTTTGCCATCTAATCTTAAGGAACTAAGTTAAACTCCTCAGGATCCAGGTAAAACCAGACACCATACTAAATGTCTGTGTTCTCAATGCTTCCATAGTGAGATTAGATGCAAAGATGGGAGAATCCTGTATGCTCTGGCAAACAAGAGACCCCCCCCCCATCTTCATAAGATGAGAAGTGATGCCCCTCCCCCCCCAAACCCATTTTGGCTTTTTATTTTTGTTGTTGCTGGTGGTAGTGGCAGGGGGTAGCGGCGGCAGCAGCCATTTGTTGCAGTGTTGCTTGTAAGTGTGGGTGGGTGTGCATGCGTGCGCACACACACACACACACACACACACACACACACACACGCTTTGGATCTACAATGGGCAGGACCACACCTTGGCCAAAACTGCTTCATTGTGTGTGCTTCTCTTCCGCTAAGTCAGAGGTTCTCAACCCTCTTGGTGCTGTGACCCTTTAATACAGTTCCTCATGTTGTGGTGACCCCCTCCCCAGCCATAAAATTATTTCCCTTGCTACTTTATAGCTATGGTTTTGCTACTGTTATGGATCAGGATATGTTTATAAAAAGATAAAGAGGGATGTTGTTCTAGTGGATGTGTGGTGAGGTGTGGGGGAAGGGGATGTCCCAGAGGGCCCATGTCGGGGCATCCCCTTCCCCCTGAGCGACCAGCCACAGACGGTACAGTATAGAATAGAGTTTATTTAGAGCACAGGGAGTTAAGAGGGTAGTAGAGGCAGAGAAAGGCAGAGAGAGTGTAGAGAAGAAGAGGAGTAGAGGCTGGCCATGAGCATGTATGTGGAGCGAGGAGGGGGGGAAGAAATGGAAGGGGGGAGGGACAGAGCGGGGAGCAAGAAGGCAAGAGAGGGAGGAAGGGGCGAGCAGCTCCTTTTATAGTGGGTCAGGCCTACCTGGCTGTTGCCAGGTAACTGCGGGGTGGAGTTTAGACAGAATGCTAACACATCATAGACAGAGCTGCTTCTTCCTGGTGGTCTTCGGTGACCCCACCCAAAGGAGTCAGACCCACAGGTTGAGAACCACTGCTGTAGAACTCATGTGAAGACCCTAAATATGGTCACTGCCCACCCATATTTGTGCGCCGCCTCCCCCCTCCCCCCCCAATCGAATAATCTTCTTTTTCTGCTTTCCATTTGTTTGTTCTTTGTTTATTTTGTTTGAGACCTGGTCTCACCACATAGCCTTGGCTGGCCTGGAACTAAGTTGACCAGACTTGAACACACAGACATCCACCCGCTTCTGCTGCCTGACGCTGGGATTTGTTGGGATTCAGACACATTTTACATCCCAAAGTAGACCTGGCTTCCATGTTCTTCCAGCATCCCTCAGTCCCTACCTGGAACACCCTTCCCCCAACCCTAAACTTTCCAGCCCAAGGGGCTGGGCTGCCCTTCCCCCAGAGACTCCCTGTATTAGTCAGGGTTCTCTAAAGTCACAGAACTTGCAGATAGTCTCTATATGGTAAAGGAATTTATTGATGACTTACAGTCTGCAGTCCAAATCCCAACAATGGTTCAGTAGTAGCTGTGAATGGAAGTCCAAGGATCTAGCAGTTGCTGAGTCCCACACNGCNAGAAGGCGAAAGAGCGAGAGCCAGACTCCCTTCTTCCANTGTCCTTATATGGTCCCCAGCAGAAGGTGTAGCCCAGATTAAAGGTGTGTGCCACCACACCTTTAATCCCAGATGATCTTGGACTCGGAGATCTCCCTGTCTTAATCTTCTGGATTCAATCACCACTGTGTCTCAAGATCTCCATACCAAGATCCAGATCAGAAACTTCTATCTCCCAGCCTCCAGATTAGGTTCACTGGTGAGCCTTCCAATTCTGGATTGTAGTTCATTTCAAATATAGTCAAGTTGACAACCAGGAATAGCCACTACACTCCCTATTTAATCCAGACATTTTGCGCTTTCTTCTTTTCCTTCTTTTCTTCTCCTTCTCCTCCACTTCCTCCTCCTCTCCACCTCTTTTTCCATGGCGACTTCCCAGGCCTTGGTCCTTGGGGCCAGTGAACTCGCCCAGTGCAGCTTCCCAGTAATTAATCTAATCAAATCTGGTTTAAATTGGCTCATTTCACTGAAGGCGGAGAAATAGCCTATCAGGATTAAAGGCATGCACCATCATGTCCCGCCTTTCTCTGCTTTATATTACAATGTATCTGTCCGGGTTCCCTGTGGGGAGCTGTTGGATAACCCCTATAGGATCGTGAGGACCAGGCTTTTACCCTAACACTTCCGGTAACAAGCAGTAGCTCCTTTCCAGCCAAATCCTGACCGCAGGCGTGCTATGACTCAGCACAGCCAATTAAACTAACCATCACCCTGGAGCTGCCACCCTGGAACTGCCTCCTAAACTCTGCTCTTCCCCTCAATGGAACAGCAGCCAGCCAGGATTGTCATTTGCATGCTGGGAATTGCGTGGTGGGACCCCAGAAAGGCGGAGTGTTCCTGAATAAGCAATGTCCCAGCCTGTCTCAGGGCAGACAACTCTTTTGTGACTGCCTTGCCTGCTCCTCCCTTTGCAGGAGACACAATAAACTTGTCTCTTTCTGCTCCCATTTGTCTCAGGTAAATTTTTACACCACCTGCTAATCTCCCTCCATGGGCCTTTTTGTTGCTGTCTTCTGAAAGGCCCTGAAAGCCGAAGCAACAGGAGCCATACAGATGCCGTGCAATCCTCCGAGACTCCTCCCCCATACGTGCCCCACCCTCCTCCATACGTGCTCTCTCCTCCCCGTGCGTGCTCCCCTTCCCCCATGGGTGCTCCCCATCCTCTCCATGTTCATTGCTTTTCTGCTCCTTCTCTTAGAACACTTGTCATAAACTCACAGTTTCCAAGGGCTCATTTAGTCCGTCACAGCAGACCAGATAGAGTGAAGCAGCTCATGTCATGATAGGCAGGAAGCAGAGAGATGGAGGGATCCTATGGTATGTAGGGGGGGAGGGGGAGGGCTGGGAGTCCAGCCCAAAGAGGGGCCCTCCAGATAGAGACGAAGGCTTTACCTCAGAGCCTTCGAGTACCCTCATATTTATATCACTATAAGCAACTCAGAGGCTGGGCCTGAGTTTTTTCTGACAGGAAAGTGTGAATGCAATGGTACAGTGACATAGCTCAGGTCTCAAGGCCTGTCAGTGTGAAGGAGGCGGACTCTGGGTCCTCATCAATCCCCCAGCAGATAAGGCACATCCTTTGCATGGCTATGGCCTTCAACATCTTTTAAATCACAGGAGGGTGGTGATGTCTCCTCCTAGTTTAACATGATTAACTACTTCGATTTGTAAAATTTTTTCTTTCTGGTGAGACTCTGTTTCTAGCTATTAAGATTATACTAAACCTAGAAGACTCTTAGTCATCCTTTCTGGTCAGAGCCAACCAAGACACTGCGCACTCACACACTCTCACTGCCTCAAGAAAACTAGGCCACGCAGACTTCCCAGGCCTGCTATGCTCTCTTCAGACATCCACCGTGCACAGCTTCACAGCCCACTGGGAAGCTGAGGCCTCGCCAAGGTTGGGGCAGTACACTGGCCTACTCAGGGTCTCCTCTCAAGTTCAAGTGATAGATGGCAGTCTCTCTGTCAAAGAACAGTGCTGTCTGAGACAGAGCTCAGGTGTCCCCAGTATCTAGAACTTGGGTCATGCAGAGATCTGGACCTTTGGGGGTAACTCCTCAGGTTCAACATCAACATCAGCCAAATGCTCTCAGTCGAAGCTGGTCCTTTAAGGCAACAAGGTTCGGGTGCAATGAAGAGAAGCTGATGCCCACGATGGTTGTCAGTAAATTCTTCCCATGCCAGTACGAGGACCCTGGTCTGATCCCCAGAGCTCACACATAAAAGGGCCAGTGTGCTGGTGTGTGCATGCAGCGCCCGCACGAAGGAGACAGAGACGGGAGGATCTCTGTAGTTTTCCTGCCAGCAAGCCTACCCTAATAGACGAGCCCTGGGCAAAGTGACAGATTTTATTTCAAAAAATACAAGGCAGACAAGACCTCAGAAGCCACATGATCCCACAGTAACTGCTTGAATGCACACACACACACACACACACACACACACACACACACACACACACACACACACGAGTCCTCCATCTGCCTTAAGGGACAGGCTTTAAGCCCATCCCACTCCTCACTTTCCTTTTGAGGGGACTCACATGCATTTCTCAGGGGACTTTGTAGATGGAGACAGTGTCCCTGCTGTGTGACAGAAAATAAGGCAAAGAGCTGCAACACTGGCCCTGTGGCTTTAGATGCCGCCTCTCTCAGACCAAGTCATTTGTGAAGAGCAGAGACTTATTTGGTTTGTGGTTTCAGGAGCCAGGAAGCCCAAGAACGTGAAGTTGGCATGTAGCCAGACCCTTTTATGCTGGTTGGTGAAAGCCAAAGAGGGAGGAGGCACACTCCCTCACCAGTGTCATCGGTCCCTTCACGAAGGTGGGTCTTTCAGATCCCAGCAACCGCTTAACCTTCTGTGGCTAGATACCTTCACAAAGGCAATCCAAGCTTGACCTGACTTTTGGAGAGACCATTCCAACCACAGTCCACCCCCCCGTGACAGTTTCTTCTTCTAACCCTCTGCAATCTGCTTCTTGCTATCTGCCGGGATCCTACACAGTCACGTTTGAATCAAGATAGCCTTTCTCACTGGGTATGAGGCGCTCCGTCGAATGAGAGTCCCTTCACCATTTACCGCATGGAGGCCACAATAAAGGTTCCTCCGATCGCCAACCCATGCAGGGTAGAGAGCAGACTCCGGAGCAACTACAGGACCCAGACTTTAGTTGGAGGAAAAAAAAAAAAAAACCCGCAGGTCTAGAGAGGTGTCCATCTCTCCCCCACTTTAAGGAAACGTCAGTGCACACTCACCACAGAGCTCTGGAGCGCCTCTTGGAAAATCAGTACTAACTTACTTGTAGGGCAACCCTGGCAACCTCATGCTGCTACAACCCCAAGGATGCCCCACACCTTTAAGTTTCCCCTGACAGTAATGGCGATGAGCTAACTACATGCCCCATGTAAATAGCTCCCTTCCAAAGAATGTCAAGTATGGTCACATATGTCATCTCACATACACTTCCAGCTCTCCTGTTAGCTAGTAAAGGTGACCCCACCAGTCCCACAGTACCTACAAAACAGCCGAAGAGGTGGTGCCATGGCAGACAACGTGCCTAGCACGTGTGAGACCCTGGGTTCAATCTCTAGCACTGAAGAAAAAAAAAATCGAAGCAAAAGAACAGTTCTCAAACCCTAATATTCCAAGCCCATGATGGCATACCACATGCATTATTAGCGCAGTCCAACATTTACAAGTTGTCAAATCACTTGTGAGAACTCTGCTAAAACCCCCCCGAATACAACACCCAAGAATGTCAGCCAATATCCTACACTTTCATATGTGTACAACAACAAAAGAAAAAAAAAAAACCTTACAGGGACTTAAGACTATCTTTATATTAAAAACAAAGTGACGGCTTCTGAAAAATAGGTAACACTTTATAGATCTTGGAAGTGTTATTCACAGCTTGTACCCGAGGCTTGGAACGTGACTTGATGAAAACGTTCTGTCTCATTGATTCTCCAGTTTTCGTGGTTTTTCACACTTTGACTAAGAAGCGAACAGCAGAAGCACAAAGATGACTGGAGACGAATCCCTTATAGCTGATCTGAATTCTGAGTGTCAGATACATAGATAAGATGGAGTGAGAAAACACAAGATTAAAATTAAAAATATATATATATATATACCAATGAGCAGATGGGCAAGGTGTCCCAACACCAAAGCCACCAATTTATGTGGGTCTTACTGTTTGTTTATTCAGTTGCTGGCACAGAGCAGTGCACAACCCTAGCAACAGCGATATCATATGCTTTCTGGGTTGCAACATAGCCGGCTTCTAATTTTAAGCTCCCCCCAACTCCACAATCTGCAAGAAGCCCTTGTGGTTATTGGTGTTAAATGGGCTATTTCAAGTCTTTGACACAGTGTGCTTATATCTCTCCCTTATATTGAAACCTTTTCACACATTTGTAACTTTTTTTTTAAATACACGCAACGTTGTATCCCTTTTGGAATCTGCCTATGACTTCCTTTCAAGTCTATGGCACAAGAGTGATCGTGAAAAGAAGGTGCCACAGGGGAGCCCACCTTAAAATACACCCTGGCTCTGTTCCATGCCAGGACATCCTGGGACAAGATTCCGTTTATCCCGTGGCAGAATTTTGGTTAGTTGGTTGGTTTTAATGTCGGCTACTCTTTGTATTAAATTACTGCATTAATCGAGAAAGTAGACATTTTCATCCTCACAAAAATCAACTAACTTAGGCACACAGGAGCCACCATCTCTTTTTTATAAATCCAGATCTCTGTTTTGAATTATTGCTGCAGTTATTTTTTTTCTTACATTGAATGTTTCATAAGAAGAGCTCATGGCCTGTCAGAGAAATTTTCCAAACTATAACTTATTACATAAGGAATTCATAGCTCCCACCAACCCCCCAAAAAAGAACTGGGCTCGAGGTGGTAGTTACAAGGCAAAATAATCACAAGCAGATGTAAAAGTACTCATGCAATGCAAAAAAAATAATAATAAAATAAATTTCATGTGTTTTCTTCCCTTTTTAAACATCCAGAAACAGCTGGCAGGGAGCTGGACCTGATTACTGTTAATTACCGTTATTACGTGCCGTTGATGACTCGTAGTCACTAGCCTTCTGAGCAAAGGTTTTGTGTTATTTTTCTGGCACCAACGCCCATTCACGAGTCATACAATGTTCTCATACCAAAACTGAAGTGACTAAGAGATTAAAAGCAATTAGTGTCATTTAACTTTCAACCTTTAGTATCAAATGTAGATCAAGATATGTGCTTCGTAAGGTTCAAAACCCATCTCAAGTTCAGAAGGATTTGAAAACAGAACAGAAAATGCCTGTTACAAAAACAAACAAACAAACAAACAAACAAACCTGCCTTCTGAAGGCTGGCCAAAAAAGAAAAGAAAAAAATTACTCCCTGGAGAGATTTCTCCAAGTTTAAAGAAAGAAGAGAAAAATGAGAGAGAAAAAGAAAAAAGGAAAGAAAGAAAGAAAGAAAGAAAGAAAGAAAGAAAGAAAGAAAGAAAGAAAGAAAGAAAGAAAAAGAGAGAAGGAAAGGAAAGAAGGAAGGAAAGGAGGGAGGGAGCGAGGGAAGAAGGAAGGAAGGAAGAAAGAGAGGGATAAATCTGACCTCCCAGGCAAAGGGCAAAGGTTCTCATGTAAAGATGGCATCCTTCTGCTGCCTCTACAAGGGACAATTCTTACCCACAAAAGCAAGCCCCGCTGTGTTCCATATCACTTATATGTGGGAGTCAAACAAAAGAAAGAAAGAAAGAGAGAGAGAGAGAGAGAGAGAGAGAGAGAGAGAGAGAGAGAGAGAGAAAGAAAGAAAGAAAGAAAGAAAGAAAGAAAGAAAGAAAGAAAGAAAGAAAGAAAGAAAGAAGCTCATAAATAATAACTACCAGACAAGCCACACAGGACCAATATCTGCAAGACTTCTGGGCCCCCTAAAGCTGAACTTTGAGGACAGAAAAATATGATCTCACATAGGGTACTTTCATGCTCAGTAGACTCTGTGCAATGCAGCCGGTAAAGAATTCTCTTAGCAGGCACACATCCATGGCAGACTTCTCTCAACAGACAGGGCTCCCCAAATAGCACTTCTGCCACGTTCCCTCTTCAGTGTGACAAAAGTTATAACTGTGACTCCAAAGAGCACCCAAGGATGGGTGTGCAGGGAAAGTCAACCATAAAGAGTTTCAGATATGAACACCTTTATTGCTAGCTATAGCTTACCCTGCGGTTTTTTTTTTTTTTTTTTGTGGCGGTTTATGTAAATGTCCCTGGAGGACCCCTGTAATGTAGGCACTATTGGGGGGAGAGACAGATGGATCCTTTGGGAACTGGGTTCTAGAAGGAGGATGCGAACTCACAGTGGATATATTTCTTATTTTTTAAAGGCTTATTTATTTATTTATTTATTTATTTATTATGAGTACACTGTCACTCTCTTCAGACACACCAGAAGAAGGCATCAAATCCCATTACAAATGGTTGTGAGCCACCATGTGGTTGCTGGGAATTGAACTCAGGACCTCTGAAAGAGCAGTCAGTGTTCTTAACTGCTGAGCCATCTCTCCAGCCCTGTGGATATATTCTTAAAGGTGATATGTGAATCCTGACACCCTTTCTCTCCTCTCTTTTCCTCCCCTTTTCTCTCCCCACTTTTTCTCCTCTACCACCTCAGAGTGTGCTTTCTGGATACATGAACATCCTCTGCACTGTATACTCATATATATGCCATGCTACCACAGACCCAAAGCAAGAGGGACAGACAGACAGTCATAACTTAGAATGACTGAATGAACTAGAATAAACCTTTCTTTCTTTCAAGTTGGTTTTTCTACAATGTTTTGTAACAATGACAGAAAACTTACTAAAATAGCCTTATTTAAATTTATGGGGCTAGAGAGGTGGCTCAGAAGAGCACCTGTCCCTCTTGCAGAGGACGACCTGAGTCCATTCCTAGCACCTACAAGTTTCAGGGATCTGAGTCCCTCCTCTGGCCTCTGAAGGCACCAGGCATGCATATGACATACATACAAATATGTAGGCAAACACTCATCTGCATAATAAATAAGTATTTTGTAAAGACTCAAATGTATACATATGTTCTCTTAGACTAAAAATTAACAAGCCACAGGGCTGGGCGTGGTGGCACACACCTTTAATCCCAGCACTTGGGAGGAAGAGGCAGGTGAATTTCTGAGTTCGAGGCCAGCCTGGTCTACAGAGTGAGTTCCAAGACAGCCAGGGCTACACAGAGAAACCCTGTCTCAAAATAAAAAAATAAATTAATTAATTAACAAGCCACAATCATTTGTAGAAGACACTGTCCCAAGTAATAATATCATAAATGATAATCCATGCTGCACTCCAGGGAACAAAATGCCAAGGCAAGACTTAATGTGGAGGAAATTAGTAACAGTACAAGAAGATTAAAATATTAAAATGCTTTAAAACAATATCCTTGTCAGCCATAACTTATGACTAGAAAGAAATGGAAAGACAGCCGCACATGCTCGTAGATAGTAAAACAGCCACTCACTCATCGATAAACTCTTGGAAGCCAACCAGGGTTTATTCAGAACAGATGTACATGCTGCGGTAAAGGTATTTGTTATACATGTGCCCACGGCGGTCCACCAAGGCCACTGTACACATCCTATAGTTTCACTGTGTTAGTTTTAGGACTAGCGTGGCGGGACAGACAGATAGTAAAAATAAAGAGCCTCAGAAAGAGCCAGGCACCCTCACCCCAGGATCCAGCTAAAGTCTCTTGCTAGCTGTGGATCAAGGCTCCTATCACAATGAAGAACACTGGCTGTGAATCCCTTTATACAGAAATGTTTCCAATGAGAACTTTAAAGCAACAGGGAATCACACTTAAGACCTGAGAGTGTAATGACCAGGCAAGAGCTCTCTCTTCCCGGACATAAATCTACAGTTTTCTAGGAGTCTCACAAAATTCCACTTACAATAAAAGATGCATCTTAAACCCCTTGTGTGACCATATGACCAATGGCTGTACTGTATCAGATTACAACCTTGTACGGGACAAATTTAAAGCCAACCTATAGTCTCGTTTATCAAAAAAGATGGGGGGAAGGCGAGGGAAAGCGAGGTGCTTTAAGAACCTTTTGAAACCATGGATCTCAACCTTCCTAATGCTGCGACCCTTTAATGTTGTGGAGACCCCTCACGTTGTGGAGACCCCCCCCAACCATAAAATTATTTTCATTGCTACTTCATAACTGTATTTTGCTGCTGTTATGAATCCCAATAGCTGTATTTTCTAATAGTCTTAGGCAACCCACGTGAAAAGGTAGTTTGACGCCACCCCTAGAGGGGTCATGACCCACAGACTGAGAGCCACCAAAACTGCATGAATGGCTATTGCTTCTACCCTTAAACAGACCTCTCTCTCAATATGCCCACACCCACTCTTAAGTCTGTCTTATCCTTCCCCTCCCTTTTTTTAACGAATAATCATGGCTAAAATCTCTTCGAAATAAACTCCACCTCTGTCTCATCTTAACATTCTAAGTAATCAATCCCATCTTCATCTGTGTGTAGGTCACTACATTTGCCTCTAAAGAAGCCTCTGACACCTTCCTGGAATGGCCGAGGACTCAAGTAAGTCCTTGTTTGCCCCGGGCCACCCACAGGTGTAAAAATAATCTGAAGGAACGGGTTTCCTTTGCCACCTGGAGTTCTGTTTTCTAAAGATGTTACTAAACCTCACTAACCAATGGTTTTTGTGACTTCTTGAACCTGAGGTTCAAACATTTTCCTAACATCTGCCCTCAAATACCACCAAGAAGAGTCACCATTCAGGGACGGTTACAGACTTACCAAGAAAGGGTGCAAATCTTACACTTAGAAAGCACGGGTTTAATTGACATTTTGACATACTTCTTTATCATGCAAATTTCACACCTCTCTGATCAAAAGCTAAAGGTAGTTTGAATGGAAATGGCCCCCCATAGGCTCCTAGAGAGTGGCACTATTAGGAGGTGTGGCCTTGTTGGGGTGGGTGTGGCCTTGTTGGAGGAAGTGTGTCACTGGGAGGTGGGCTTTGAGATTACAAATGCTCAAACCAAGTCCAGTGTCTCTCTTTCTCTCTGCCTGCTGCCTGCAAATCTGGATGTATGCCTCTCAGCTACTTCTCCGGTCATGTCTGCCTGTGTGCCACCATGCTTCCTGCCAATATGATAATGAACTAGACCTCTGAACTGTAAGCCAGCCCAATCAAATGCTTTGTTTTATATAAGAGTTGCCATAATCATGATGTCTCTTCACAGCAATAAGAACACTAAGGCAAAGTCTGTACCTGTGGAGTCAAAGCTCTTTTGTCTGTGCCTAGCTCCCTGCTCTAGATCTGCTCTGATACTCTGTGCCCTGGGAAGGCTGGCAGTCTTACCCACTTCCTGCCCACCTCCCCCTTAACTCACTGTGGGAGATAAGCCATGTACCATCTAAAGAAAAGCCACCCACCTTTCTATCTGGTAAGCCCAGGGCAGAGCCAACAGATTGTTCCAATGGATACCAACAAAGACTGACTATGTAGGGCAATCATTAATTACAGGACAGGTTGGCATGGGAAATAGATGTCAAGGCTCTAAAAGGAACACCTCCTAAGCAGGTTATAAAAGGACAGAGCCACCATCTCTGTCCCATGTCCTACAATAAAGCACCAGGGGAACAAGGCTGTCCTGAAAGACTATGACATTTTTGTATATGCTTTTAGTAACAAAGTGACCAAGAATGGGAGACTAAACACCTGCTGAAGGCTCATCTGTCATGACCTCCCAGGGCAGCCCAGGCCAGGAGCCCTTCTCTGCTTTGGCTTTGTGTTCCAACCTCTCGGATTTATCCCTGTGACCTTTTAACCTCCCTTCTTGCAACATTTTTTATTATTGTTTATTTATTCCAATTTCATACATATTATACATAATGAACTGGGGTTGTTTTCATATTTTAAAGATAGCTATGTAACCCTGCAGTCAAATAGACTCAAGAAGGAGTCTGGAAGTGTCACAGTTACAGCTGTAGTGAAATTCCTAGACTTCTGTCAGCAAATGGAAATGGAGACTTTTGAGAAGGATGACTCCCCCTGATGCGTTCTGGGTGTTGTATACAATGGATGTGGGTGGCAAACACGCATCTGCTCTCATCTACTCTGAAACTGCTTTTCCTCTGTCCTAGACCAAAACAGTCAACAAAAACCTAGCCACCAATTCTTTAACAGGTGAAATAGAGCCTACCCATGAGGATTAAAAAGTATAAACAAAAGAGGGACCTTTTTCTTCCCTCTAATGTGTACCAGAGTATAAAGACAAACTACTTCTGGTCATGCTAAATTACAAGATCGGGGTCACTTTCCACTGTCTCTCTTCTAACCACCTAGTATTTTACATACTCTAAGTGCCGAGTTTGAATCTATCGAATCAGCAACATTAAAAGGTTGATTTGTTACAATTAAATAAGTAAGTACAGCCGATACCTATAACTGTACTTGTGTAACACACCTTGTCCCAAAGCAGCCTTCCCTGAAGTGTAATGCCTAACCTAAGAGTGTACCTCTGTAACCAAGCAACTAGGTTTCAGCCAATCACAGCCATCAGGCATTTCCCAGTCCCGGCTGCTGCCGATCAGGCCATGCCCATATAAGGTGAATGCTGACTGTGGCCAATCAGGTTGCTTCTCTATGTCACTTCCTCTCTCTTGCTATAACTATAACCTGTTCGGTGCTGACACAGAAGTGGGTTCCTCGGTAGCTTTCCAGCGCCCTCTGACAATGCTTGACAGCATCACAGAGGAGGGATTTGCATTTCTTTATTGTCGATTTTCTTCCCTCTGGGTGACAAACTGTATCTTAAGATAGCGCACCGTGCTTGATTGGTTCTGTCATGTGTACTATAGACAAGCTAGATCCTGCAGGACTACGGAGCAAATAACTGCACAGTCAATGCGTATCTGCTTGCTTAAAGCTACAGAAATAGCCCGAGCCTGGGGAGACAGCAAAAACCAGTAGATTGCCTGGCGTGGAGTACTCAGAACCATCTGGAAAGGTTTAGGTTCTACAACCTTTCCTTTTCCTCCTCCCTCTTCTCCCCCTTCCCCACCCCCCCTCCTCCTCCTCCTCTTCCTCTTCTTTTTTTATTTTTAATTTTGGTGGTAGGCTTCTTTGTTTTTCTTTTGCTTTCCTATTTATCATTTATTTATTTATTTAATCAGTGTCTCCCTGTGCTGTGTGCTTGTCTAGAATTCTCTCTGTAGCCCAGGCTGACCCAAAACTTTTAATCCTCACAGAGTAATAAGATTATATAGCCTATGCCTAGAACCTACTTCTTGCTCAAGTAAAAAAAAATCAAACCGCTCTCTATTTCCCATCAGCACAACAAAATTGCCAGTCCAGCTGCTCAGGCAGGAAACAACGTGTCCGAAGTGCTACTGGTGACAAGCAGAAGACCAGGGCGATGAAAGGCTTCACATATGTCTAAATTTTACTCTAGTTCTAAACTTTAAACAAATAGTAAAGGAACGCTAGTTTAAACTTGGCAACAGGAATACAAAGGAGATCTCAAGATACACAAAATGCCATGAGTCATGTTTTCCCAGAAAAATAGCATGTTAGACTCCATATCTTTTCTGTGGAATAGTGTGTTGCATTAACAGATCAAAAAAAAAAAAAAAGATTTATTTTAAAAATTTTCAGTTGGAAGAGAAATAGAATTCAGCCTTAAGAACCAGTACCAGGCTGGAGAGATGGCTTGGGGTTAGGAGCACTTGCAGCTCTTCCAGAGGACTGGAACTCAGTTCTCAAGACCCACAGCAGGCGGCTTACAAACACCTGCAACTCAGGTTCCAGTAGATCCCGAACCTCTGGCATCCTCAAGCAGTAGGGTGCATGAAACACATGCACGCACACGCACACACACACACACGCACGCCCGCATTTTTTGTCAGTCAGAAGTATAACAATATTGTCATAAAGCACAGTGAATACTGCCTAACTCTGAGGTGCAGTCAAGGTGTTGCGCTGCATTCAATTTTGGATTTCACGACAAGACTAATAATGCAAACTGTGTGTGTGTGAGTGTGTGTGCACGCGTGTGCGTGTGTGTGTGTGTGTGTGTGTGTGTGTGTGTGTGTGTGTACATGAATGTAAGTGCCCTCGGAGGTCAAAAGATGCTGAAAACCTAACTGGTCCTCTGCAAGAGCAACAAGTGTGCTTAACTGCTGAGTCATCTCTCAGCCCCTCCACCTAACCTTCTTTTAGGCAGGGTCTCTCATTGAACCTGGAGCTCACTGATTGGCTAGGTTAGCTGGCCAATTGAGCTCCAGGAATTAGCTTGTCTCCGCCCCCTCTTAGTACTCCATGTCCTCCAGTCGCAGCTTTTACTTGAGCTAGAGCTCCAGCAGGTCCTCGTGCTTGCGTGGCAGACACTTTACCGATAGAACTCTGTCCTCGGCCCCAGTTTTTGTTTTTGTTTTTGTTTTTTCATTGTTTTTTATTATTATTATTATTATTTTCTTTATTT
Organism: Mus pahari; assembly: GCF_900095145.1. Taxonomy (NCBI): domain Eukaryota; kingdom Metazoa; phylum Chordata; class Mammalia; order Rodentia; family Muridae; genus Mus; species Mus pahari. The sequence goes on from NC_034608.1 coordinate 63,492,910, forward strand.
ACATTTCAAATGCTATCCCGAAAGTTCCCTATACCCTCCCGCCGCCCTGCTCCCCTACACACCCACTCCCACTTCTTGGCCCTGGCATTCCCCTGTGCTGGGTCATATAAAGTTTGCAAGACCAAGGGGCCTCTCTTCCCAATGATGGCCGATTAGGCCATCTTCTGCTACATATGCAGCTAGAGACTCGAGCTCAGGGGGTACTGGTTAGTTCATATTGTTGTTGCACCTACAGGGTTGCAGCCCCCTTCAGTTCCTTGGGTACTTTCTCTAGCTCCTCCATTGGGGACCCTGTGTTCCATCCAATAGATGACTGTGAGCATCCACTTCTGTGTTTGCCAGGCACTGGCATAGCCTCACAAGAGGCCGCAATATCAGGGTCCCTTCAGCAGAATCTTGCTGGCATGAGCATTAGTATCTAGGTTTGGTGGCTGATGATGGGATGGATCCCCGGATGGTGTAGTCTCTGGATAGTCCATCCTTTCATCTTAACTCTAAATTTTGTCTCTGTACCTATATCCTTTCATGAGTATTTTGTTCCTTATTCTAAGGAGGAATGAAGTATCCACACAATGGTCNTCCTTCTTGGTTTTCTTNTNTTTTGCANAATGTATCTTNGNTATTCTAAGTTTCTGGGCTAATATNCGCTTATCAGTGAGTGCATATCTAGTGACTTCTTTTGTGATTGGGTTACCTCACTAAGNATGATACCCTCCAGATACATCCATTTCTCGGCCCCAGTTTTTAAAACGCAAACTTCTTTTAACCTTTGTTCCTTCTGGGTGACGGCTCCAGTATTGTTAATAGCAAACAATGGCAAATTCCAAATGGCAGGGATTTAGAATCTGGGAAAGAAAATGGCATGCCAGAAGACAGAGACTGCCACAGTGGTGATCTCTCCGACCTATATTTTGTGGTCCTGTGTTCTGCTCTCCACCAGCGGACGCCACCGTAAATCAGCTCCGGGGACAGGGCAGAGTCTAAGACAGGGAGAGGAGGGGTTCGGGATGGGAGGGTTTACGGCTCCCTTGAGGCGTCAGAGCAAGAATGTACACAAGGCCAGAACGATCAGAATCCAAGTCTGGCTGGGAGCGAGAGCTGAGTGTCAGAGGGAGAAGAGAGAAGGCCTTCTTCGGGTGTCTTGGTGCTATGGCTCATGTAGGAGAAGGCCTTCCCGGTGGCGATCTTTAACGAAGCCTCTCTCCGAAACAATCTTAACTTATTTGTATTTCTTTATTGGGACGGATTTGGATGCATACCCTAGATTGGGGTGAACTAGGCATTATATAGTTTTGGAGAAGCGAGTGAGAATATCCAGGAAAGGAAGGTCATTGGCTGAAAGCTAAGGCTATTGAGATACCTCATTAGCATGAAGAGGCATTCCAGTGCTGTGTTACAGGACTCAGCCTAGTTGAGGGTCCTGGTTGTGTGCAGGGAGGGAGCAGCCCTACTCCCGATGTGGTGGTTCCTATATGCTTGGCCAGGGAGTGGCACGATTAGAAGGTGTGGCCCTGTTAGAGTCGGTGTGTCACTGTGGGTTTGAGCTTTAAGACCCTCATCCCAGCTGCCTGGAAGCCAGTATTCTGCTAGCAGCCTTCAGATGAAGATGTAGAACTCTCGGCTCCTCCTGCACCATGCCTGCCTGGATGCTGCCCTGTTCCCGCCTTGATAATGGACTGAACCTCTGAACCTGTACGGCGGCCCCAATTAAATGCTGTCCTTAGAAGAGTTACCTGAGTTATGGTGTCTGTTCACAGCAGTAAAACCCTCACTTAAGACACACCCTATCTCAAATCTGAGATTCCAGGGATTGGACCATGCTCCGCCTCAGCAATCCCATGCCCATCTGGTGGCAAGGTCCACGTGCCCTGCAGAATTTTGTTTGAAGGGTGTATTTAAATTTTTCTTGTGTATGTGTGTATGCTGTGTGTAGCTCTCTTCAGACACACCAGAAGGCGTTGGATCCCATTACAGGTGGTTGTGAGTCACCATGTGGTTGCTGGGAATTGAACTCAGGACCTCTGAAAGAGCAGTCAGTGTTCTTAACCACTGAGCTCTCCAGCCCTTCATTACCTTTCTTTAAGCCTTGATTCCTCATCTTCCCCACAGACCTCCAAGACACTCTCTTTCCCTCTCTTCCTCTCTTCCTCCCTCCCTCTCTCTCCTTTCCCTCCCTTTCCCTTCCTCTTTTTCCTCCCCTCCCCCCTTCCTCCCCTCTCTCTCAGGAATTTTAAAGCTGAAGGCATTTTATACATAAGGAACAGACAGAAAATAGAAGTAATTTGTGCAAGTCCATGCACACCTTGACACTCCTCAGTGGTCAAGGTTTGGGAAGGAGGCGAATGAACGCTGTAAAGATGGCCCTGATGGCTGGGAAGCATCAAGCGGTGCCTGTCACGAACATAAAGATACAAAGTACCTGTATGCACAGCCTACGTAGCCAGTCTTCAAGGCCAGGCTGCCAAGGTTAGGATACCAGGTGTATCACTCCTGGTACTATTACTGCAATCTGAAAAGGCCAAACGCAACATTCTCTAAAATCTGAAAGCTTGAATGTATAAGCAGCAAGTAGAAAATTCCATACCTGACTGCATGTGACCAAACACAGGCGCTTTTGGAAGGCAATGGAACAAGATCACACCATATAATACATATAAAACACGAGTTTGCATTTGGGTCCGGTTTCTAAGACACCTCATTTGTATATATACATATTTCCAAATCCAATATCTAAGATACTTCTAGTGGGAAGTATGTTTGGTTGTTTTGTTTTGTCTTGGCAAGTATTTTGATTGTGTATGTATGTGCCTGTGTTCATAGTTATATTTATATTTTTTCTTCCTACTGATACTAAGGTGATACTAATAACAGGACCTTCTTGGATGGGTTACTAAGGAAATTAGTTGAATTTTCATACGCCTGGGGTACAGAACAATTCCTGGAACACGGTGAATACTGTCAGCTCATAACTATTTTTATCAGGTAAGGAGGTGATAACATGCAGAAAATATACAGATTTTTAAACCCAGCAACTTTTATGTTTAAAAAAGATCTGAAAGTTTCAAAACTAAAAATTGTTAGTTTGGGAAACACTAAGAAAACGGTTTTCATCTTGAGAGCAATTAGGAAAAACAATGACATCAAGTAATGCGACCCCTTCAGTGCCTGGGCCTGTGGCACAGCACCCCTGATCTAGGCCAAGGTCACCCCGTCTACACACACACACACACACACACACACACCACACAACACACAATACACATACACACACAACACACACATACACACACACAACACACACAACACACACATACACATACACACACAACACACACACATACACATACACACACATACACACACAACACACACATACACAACACACACATACACAACACACACATACACACACACACAACACACACATACACATACACACACATACACACACACACAACTAACTCTCTCTCTCTCTCTCTCTCTCTCTCTCTCTCTCTCTCTCTCTCTCTCTCTCTCCCACCATCTTCCCCCTCTTCATAAATCAGTTAAAATGCCTCATAAAAGCAAATATTTTAGGTCAGACACTCTGAAGCTGCGAAGGCTGAAGTGCCCCCAATCCTCACTTGGGGAAACAGGATCTTTAGGATGTCTGGGGCAGATTTTGGGGGGTGGGGGTAGGAAGGTATGGCAGACAGGTCATTGCTTCCCTTGCTATTGATATTACAATGCCTATAGGCTCCACCTAGAGATACTGGAGAAAAGGCCAGTGGGGGAGGGGCGGTCAACAAGCTGGCTCTTAGGCAACTAAGTTTCAGGTTTGGGGTCAGCTGATGTTTTTGACATCAGCCCAGCATCTGTTGCCTGAAGTCACCGAGTGCAGAGGCCTCTAGGGATAAAGAAGAAGAGCTAAGGGCACCAATCACTGTCCCTTTCAGTAGCCACCACGTGGTGTCTCCTAGTACCTGGGTGTTTCCTCTACATAAGCGTTTCTCAAGCTGTGCATCGGGGTCCCTTTGGGGGGTCGAATGACCCTTTCACAGGAGTCACCTAAGAGCATCGGAAAACACAGATATTTACATTCTGATGCATAGCAAAAGCAAAATTACAGTTATGAAGTAGTAACACAAATAATTTTATGGCGGGGGGGCATCACTACATGAGGAACTGTATTAAAGAATCCGCAGCATTAGGAAGGGTGAGAACCACTGCTCTCTATCTACCTGGGTCTGCTAGGAACAGTCCGATCAGAGGATCCAAGAGGATCTCAGGTAATGGCTCGTGTCACTCCTCAGGAGTCAGCTCCCTCTTGGCTTTTCCTAAAGCATAAACTTCAACCACATCCTTCAATGGCTTGAATGCGAACGGCCCCTGAGTAGCTCAGCAGCAAAAGTCCTGAGCACCAAACAAATTCCTCCCTTGCCTCTGACCTGATTCCCCAAGAAGTTTGTCTTGCCTTCAAGCCTCTGTCACACACTGCTTCTTTCTTCTGCTTACAACATCATTTATTTCACCTCCCTCTTCCAAACGCTAACTTCCATCTTCTTCCCGCCCCGCCCCGTTGCCTCCCCCGCCCCCATCACTCTTCTCTTTGGGAAGCTTTTCTTTGCAACTTTTGGATTCCTTCTATCAGCCAGCCTGCAGACTTCCACGCTTAAATTAGCCAGCCTCATGTCTGGATTCTCTCAATGCCTTTGGACACTGCTAACATGGCCTTTTATTAAACCGTATAGTAATATTTATCTCCCCAAACAGGCTGTAAGTTCATTTAGTGCAGATAAAGATGCCTTTTTGTTCACAGGACCTGGTGCCCTCCGTGTGCTGAATGCGTTTGTTTGGTGCAGTTCTTACAGCAATTATTCTATCGGCTTTGATAGCCTCTGTCCACTTCAAGGACCAAACGCTAGGTGAACCCACGACCCCGTCCACCCCAGCCACTTTTCAAAGCAGAGAGAGAGAGAGAGAGAGAGAGAGAGAGAGAGAGAGAGAGAGAGAGAGAGAGAGAGAGAGAGAAACCAATTGTCAGGCATCAATGTGAGACATAAATGGTCCCCTCCCTCTTCATTCAGTGATGTTTCCACGGTGTGTGGAGCTCATCTAGGAATTACACACAATGAGGTGGGCAGGGAATACACACCTAGGCTTTAACTTTAAGTAACAAAGATGTGATTTAAAAAAAAAAAAAAAAAAAAAACTACCACAACAAACAGGCATAACACTGCTACAATGTTATGACTCCTTGGAGGTCGGATGCAGCTGTGGCACAGATAACAGCTGTAGGTTGTTGGGGTTGCTATGGTACAGCAAACAGCTCTAGGACAGAATCTTCAGGGGTCTTGATGGTCAAGGCGGCCTACCCAGATGAATCGGCAAAGAGGTGACTGGTCTTAGAGAAACAGTCCAGGTATTGCTGGCAAAGAGTCCATCCTGAGAAAAGACACCAAGCAGGGGAACTGCAAAGTGATTTAGGTGTGTTATTAAAAAGGATCCATTTTTCTGGGACAGTTAATGTGAGGGTACGGAGACAGAGGGTTGGAAGAGAGACAAAGGAAACCCAGGCAGCGGGGCTCTGATCCTGAAGCAGCCTTCCCGAAAGAGGGCTTTACAGACCACCTATGCAGTCGATCTGGAGAGAAGGGAGGCATCAAGGGGTTGAATCGGTTCCAAAACCACTAACTGTCCTACACCTCCCGGGGAGTAACAATACATATTGGAGACTTAAATGCCCTGAGAAATTCTGCAGTAAAGAGCATACGTTTCTCCATATTCCACGACGCATCATTTTTAAAAGTTTGGAAAAAAAAAAAAACCGCAAAACTCCAGGCAACAACGTTTTAGAAAGAAAGTAAGCCTGACATTTTAAAAAAAGTGTGGATCAAATGAAGAAGAGGACAGAGGTAAAGCTGGAGTTGGGAGGTGGAGAGGTTGTGATGTAAACCCTCTAAGGGACGATACAGTTGAAGCTATAAAGGAACAGCCCTTTTCTACAAACTTCGTCAGCGTTCAGTCAGGTTTCTGTGAACTTCTATCAAAAGCATTTCCTGCAATGCTCAGATATGGCCACATAAATCTCAGTAAGAATAAGGGGAGTGTGTGTGGGGGGGGGGTGCAGACTGGATGGAACCAGGCTAAGATGACAGATCTCTAAAGGGACTCTGCCTATGTGAATGAACTATTTCTTGGTACTGAATAATCGAAAAATCAAGCCATGCCTAGTTTAGAACATTCATCTTTGTAACCAGGTAAGTCTGGTTATTGTTTCGAGATCCTGCAAGTCTGAGCCAATCACTGTGCCTCTCTCATGGAAATGGCGTGAGTTCAAAGGGCACAGTAATTAACACGTGTGTTCTGCACAGAGGAGATGTACCGCTTTCAGCACAGCGAACCCCCATTCATCCAGGTTCTGCGCTGTGCACATATGGAAGCACTTTACAGACTGTTCAGATCCCTTCACATGGGCAGAGTTTCAGGCTCAGAAAGCAGGACCTCCTTCAAGACACCATTCTGTAAGCACTTAATCGCCGTGCTCTGGGGCCAATGTGCTCCAAATGGCATTCTGGAATTCTCGTTTCCTGAGAGGTCACTGGACCTTTCAGCCTCGTCTGAAAGGAGGACCTGGTTTGGGAAGCCTCAGCACTGACATATTTCTCCCCTGAGAGTGTCTCCGAACCTTTGCAGCATTTGTCATGGGAACTTTCTGGGGCATGGTGACAGCCATTTGTATATACTCAGCCTAGAACGCCTTCTTTCCTGAGCGCTGTAGAAACCTGGTTATCTCTCTCTCTCTCTCTCTCTCTCTCTCTCTCTCTCTCTCTCTCTCTCTCTCTCTCCTATAAGAAAATATCATCTAAGTTTGAACAACTTGTTCAGGAAAAGGTTTCATTTAGCTTACCGTTCTGAATGTGGGATGTCTATCTCATGACACCTGCTCTATCAGGAGCCCAGCATTACAGAGGAATGACATGGATGACAGGGACAACACATAGGATCACAATCACAAGCTGGAGAATGGGAAGAGCAACTCTCAGTAGGACAAGAAGCCTATTTTCCTGTCTCAGCATTGATTCCCTCCTGGGGGGGGGGAAGCATGCTGTAAGTTAATGTGACTTCTCTTCTGGATCCTGGTTCAAAATGAATGAACATTTCCAGTCACAAACAGAGCAGTTCTGCTTTGCTATTTGTTTTATAGCACCTTTAGATCACGCCTACAAGGACTCCCTGTGACCCATTTCACAGATGAGGATGTTGAGGCACCAAGAATTGGCATCATGCTCACAAGCCAGTAAGCAAAACCAGGATCCAGAGTCAGATGATCCTTACCCCCAAATATACACATCTACAACACCGAGTCAAAATGAATGGCAATTTAAACTGCTAATTCAAGGAGGGGGGTGTTTTTAGGAGGAGTGGGAGGATTGGAACAGGGTCTCATGTAACCTCCGCTGGCCCCTAACTCTCTCCCTAGTCTTGTACCACTATGTCTAGATCCAGCAGATGCTGGGAACCAAGCCCAGGGCTTTCTGCATGCTAGTCAAGAACTTTACCAACTGAAATACATCCCAGCACCTACTTTGAAGGGTTCTTTTCTCTGGAGCAAAGACTAAAAGAATGACCATTCAGAGTCTGCCCCACCTGAGGATCCATTCCATAGACAACCACCAAACCCAGACACTATTGTGGATGCCCACAAGAGCTTGCAGACAGGAGCCTGATATAGCTGTCTCCTGAGAGGTTCTGCCAGAGCCTGACAAATACAAAAGTGGATGCTCACGGCCATCCATTGGACAGAGCACAGGGTCCCCAGTGAAGAAGCCAGAGAAATAACCAGGGAGCTGAAGGGGACTGAAGCCCCATAGAAGGAACATCTATATGAACTAACCAGTACCCCCAGAGCTCCTTGGAACTAAACCACGAACCAAAGAAAACACATGGTGGAACTTGTGGCTCTAGCTGTATATGTAGCAGAGGATGGCCTAGTAGGTCATCAGTGGGAGGAGAGGCCCTTAGTCCTGTGAAGGTTCTAATATGAGTGGGTGGGTAGGTGAGCAGGGGGAGGGGGGATGGGATAGGGGGTTTTCAGAGGGGAAACCAGGAAAGGGAACATTTGAAATGTAAATAAAGAATAAAAAAGAAAAAGAAAAAGAATAAGGGTTCTTTTCTGACCCCATACTGTCCTCGAAATAGCACTGTCACATGCTGAGTGATGCAATTCTGTCATCACGCTCCATCTGCTTCCATACCAAGGACATCACAGTGGGATAAACTAACCCGGCGCTGATGGAAAACACCCAGAAAAGCAGAGTAGCCTGGCAGGAAGATAGTGGTCACAAAGGCTCTTGTCACCTGCTCCCAAGCATCAAGGTAGAGAGGTAGTCCCATCCTCCCTGGGAGTTCTTCCTACTCCTTGAGAACTCTAAAAGAACTCGCCCTGGTCCCTGAGGGAGTGAGGGATGACTGTCTTTTACATTTGATGGGATTTTTCCAAGTCAGTTAGAAATATCTGGAAGAGCCTCTCAGAGGACAGTTATGCTAGGTTCCTGTCTGCAAGCATGGCGGAGTTATATTAACAGTGTCAGGGATTGATTCTTGCCCATGGGATGGGTCTCAATTTGGGGCAGTCATTGGTTGGCCATTCCCTCAGTCTCTGCTCTATCCTTGTCCCTGCACATCTTGCAGGCAGGACACATTTCGGTTAGAAAGATTTACAGGTGGTTTATTGTCCTTATCCATCACTGGGAGTCCTTCATGGTTACAGGACGTGAGCACTTCAGGATCCATATTCCCCTCTGCTAGAATCTCAGCTAGAGTCACCCATACACCCATGCAAAGACTCACACCCAAACATTAGATGGAGCTCAGGGAGTCTTACGGAAGAGTTGGGAGAAAGACTGAGCGACCCGAAGAGGTCAGGGACTCCACAGGAAGGCCAACAGAGTCAACTAACCTGGACCCCTGTGGGCTCCCAGAGACGGAATCACCAACCAAAGAGCAAGCCCGGGCTGCACCGAGGCTCCCTGCACGTAAGTAGCAGATGAGTGGCTTGGTCTTTATATGGGTCCCCCAAATACGTGGAGCAGGGGTTGTCCCTGAGCCCACTGCCTACCTTCCTGTGGATTCCATTCCTCTAAATGAACAGCCTTGTCAGGCCTCAGGAGCAGAGGATGTACCTAATACCCCAGCACTTAATGTGTGTGTGTTGGGGGCGTGGGGTGATGTTGACATCCAGAGAGGGAAAGTAGAATGAGGGCTTTCATGAGGAGGTGCTGGGAGGAGAGGAAGGGGTAATATTGGGTTGTAAAGAGAATAAACAAATTAATTAATTAAATTAAAAAGTTTTTTTAAAGAAAAATATCCTTTTCTAGTTTCAATAAAATATAATTGACCAAAAAAAAAAAAAAAGAAAGAAAAAAAGAAAATTCTGGAAGAAACACTATTTCTAGTTCGAGATTGATCTGGAAGCAGTTGTGGAGAGAAATTTGCTTTGTAATAATATCCCCCCAGCCCCCACCAAAAAAAAAAAAAAAAAAAAAAAAAAAGACTTTCATGGTAGATTAGCACACCACAACAACAAATGAAAAGGATTTGTTTCTTGAAACAGGAGGTCACCTTGGAGTGATTAACATGGCTGCCAAAATAAGATCCGATTCCAGACAACCAATGGTGGCAGGGACATGTCTCCACAGGAAGGAGTCTGGCAGTCAAGAAAAGGCCCATCTTCTACCCAAGGAGCACGCGATGGCAATTCAAGCCTTAGCTCCCTTCCAAGTGTCTGACAGGGTCTCCCAGTTTCCCTGGGGCTTATTATAAAAGTGTCAGAGCCTACCAGAAATTTGATGGCAGCCACACATTATCAAATAAATAAAAAGAACACTCTTTTTATCCCACCTTTGAAGTTACTCTGAATAGTGTCGCCCTCTGCCAAGTTTCCCGTCTCCTGCATAATGAGATACTTTCTAATTAGCATATCACAAATATTCCCGGTCTTATTTTTCATCATTGCCCTAATACGTTTTTAAATGTTTCCTTTATAGTACACTGGGATTTTCCCGCTCTATACAGAGGTGTGGGAATGAAAGCAATACGTCCGCTCAGGCCCCCAGTTTGTTTTTTTCTTCCTTTCTTACAAACTCGCAGGCTGCGTGGGATGGTGGGAAGGTCACCGGAATGAAAGCCAGAAGTCCTGGATTTGAGTTTTGCCTGCGCCGCTAATTAGTTGTGTCATTTTAGGCAAATTGCTTCACCTTCGAGTGCCTCTGGGTCATTTTCTATATAATGACTAGGCCCCGGCCGAATGGAAGGTCCCCCACGGCTTCAAACACCAGGATTCCATTTGTGAAGCTTGAATAATTCCTTGTGTCCTTATTCAAACGCTGGAGCAAGTTATTTTCCCTGATTGGGAAACGCAGCGAAGTACAACCAAAGCGGGTACAGACGTCAGCAAATAGGAATGTGGCTTTAAAGGGACACCAATATTTAATTGCAGAATTATAGACTTCTTAAACAGCCAAAGGCTCCCACAATATCACTATACATACACCGCTACATTCAGTAGTGTTTTCGCTGGCTTCAATACATGCATACAGAACAAATGAATACACGCATGCGCATACACAACTACACGCACGCGCATACCCTGGATCCTGCAACTCTTGCCAGCATGAACTGATCCCGCCTGGAAAGAATACTCAGATGAGGAAAAGGAAGTTATGGATATCGACGAGTTTAGTATATTTAAAAGAAAAAAAAATCAGCTAAATAAAATAATTGGAATTGTCCCAATGACACCTGAGTTTTAAGATTCGGCTAGTAATATCATAGTCATAAAAATGTGGAAATTGATCAGAGTTTCAACTGTGAGCCCCTGGGGACAAAGGCCAAACTAGTCATACGGGCCTTGCCATTCAGTTTGCCTAACTGACCCTATCTGAAGGAAAGGAAGGAGAGGCAGCCTTGGGAGGACTCCGACCTTCCGGACCTGCCATCCCACCTTCCCTTTGGCCAATGGTGACAAGATTGCTTCTGCTTTCAGGGGACTTCTACTGTGTCACATCTTCTGTAAGGGCAGGGGGCCGGGGGTGGGGGTGAGTGGGGGGACATGTGCATGCATGCTTGTCTGTGCATGTCCATAAATGTGTACATGTGTGTGCACATAAAGACCAGGGAACAACTTTGGGATCCATTCCTCAGGCACTACTCATATGTATGTACGTATGTATGAATATTACATACACATATATGAGTATTACATATCTATATATTTTAAAGATTTATTATTTATTACATTTGTTTTTATTTATTTTTATTTATTATTTCTTACACTGTAGCTGGCTTCGTGTAAGAAGAGGGCTTCGGATCCCACTACAGATGATTGTGAGCCACCATGTGGTTGCTGGGAATTGAACTCAGGACCTCTGGAAGAGCGGTCAGTCAGTCCTCTTAACCACTGAGCCATCTCTCCAGCCCCTCACCTAGCGTTTTTTAAAAATTGTGGCTTCTGTGAACTAAACTCAGGACTCAGGCAACCCCTTTTGTTACTATCTAAGCTATCTCTGCCCACACCATCTCTCTGGGCTCCAGTTCTGGCTTCTCTGGTCTCCTCTGCCCCTGAGGCCACCCTGCGTCCCCCTGGAAGGCCATACAGCCCACTCTCGGGCTCTCTGATCTTCAGCTATCCCCTGGGTCTGAGCAGCTTGTCACACTGCATTCTGGGCTCTCTCACCACTTCTCCGGCTCCTGTGCCAGGGAGGGACTGCAGGGAGACACTCGGGTCCAGTGATGGTTCTTGGGATAAGAGGGCCCATGACTCTGGATGGGAATGGATCCTGAAGAGTGAGTCACTGAGCAAGAAGCAGGGAGATTTCAGGATAGTCCCACCACACCCCCACCTTCCTGAACAATTACAGTACAGGGGGAAGCAAAGGTAACATAATGGGCAATTGTACCCCGAAGAATAGATTGTCATCGGACTGAGCAAGGACATAATGAAGACTGGGGGAGGTCAGCCGTCCTATTTAGGTGAGAGGCAAGGGAGCTGCCTACATTTGGGTTTTAGCAGAAGGGCAGCAAGAATCATGAAGGTTTATGACTCGCTGGCACAGCTGTATAGAGTACTCTGGAATAGCACACGGGTCAAGAGATCCAATCACCACAGTCATGAAAAGCCATAACAATTACCGCTACAGACGTTGACAAATAAAAATCTAACAAAAGCAGACTACAAATAACATAGGGGACATTGTCACCGCTCCTAAGATTGTATGCATGAGAATATATAAATAGGTAGATACCACGGAAAGATCTAGAAGAATAATTATCAAAGCACCAACGGGATTTTATCTGAACGGTCAACTAGGTGATTTTTTTTTCCTTTCCCGTCTCTTCCTCCTGACCGCCCTCCCTTCCATTCTTTCGCCATCACCCCCTTTTCCTTCCTTCTTTCTTTTTATCTGCATTTAACTTTTTTTTTCCACTACCATGAACATGAACTGCCTGAATAACTTTTTAAAAATCTCCCCTGAATAAGTAAATAGCCCATTTATAAATATTAAACAGTGTGGGACTGAGGTGTGTGTGGGGGGGGGGGATTTGGCGGTGGTGGTAGGAAGAGAAAGTAAGAGGCAGGGCTGCGGGTAATTACAGAGGAAGAGCTGACAGAGGTGGGTGGCTGGCTGAGCGAGGAACTGAAGGGAGAACTAGAAATCCAGGGTGCGGCCCAGCTGGAGTGCAGGTCACCCTCCACAAACCCAGCAGTGTGGGGAGTAATTAGCACGGAATGGAAAATGCCTGCTTACTCTTACAGATCTGCCAGAGAGACTTGAGGGGCCAAAGGGGCTGAAGAGTCGGGTGCTAGGTTAGGCCACCCTCCAGCAGTCTCCAGAGGAGGCCATGCTTCACCTAGAGGGACCCTTCAGTCTGTGCTGAGATGGTCCCCTGGTCTCCTGTGGGAGGCAGGGACCTCCTTCCGCCCCATCATGGTACTCCAGCGTTCTACACAGGCAGCACTCAGTACTCGTTGAGAACTGAATGGCAGAACCCTCTCGGCGAGAGATGATACGGCAAGAAGGGATGGGTTGTCACCATCCGCGGCGTACAATCTGGACATACATGCGAGTGACTTTGGGAAATACAGAGGTGTGGAAGGAGCCGAACTGCCAGAGGCGCAGATGCAAATGAGAGAAGTGTGACTTTCCTGAAGCCAGGGGGTTGGGAACCTCGAAACGGAGATAGATGACAAGGAGAGCCACCGTGGAAGACAGGCTGGAGGAGACGGGGCCAAGAAAACATCATATGATGTCAAGGGTGTCCACAGGCGGCAGAGAAGGATCTGAGGAGAATATCACTCTCTAGCTGGATGCGTAAGAGCTTAAACAAAGTCAAGATGGATGAGAGAAAAACTCATCTTTTAGGCTGTGTGGTGAAGGCCAAAGAAGCAGTAGAGCTCTCAGAGAACGTCAGTCAGGGCAAAAGTTAGTCAGTCTGCCAGCCCTAGGACAAGAAACCTGAGGCAAATGACTGTGAGGAAGAAAGAAACTGACTAGAGCTATGGCTTTCCATTTCAGGGTTTCCACATCACATTCTGTTGGTCCTTGATGGCTCTGGGGCCAAAGAAACAGAACACCATGGCAGGAAATGTGTGGTGAAATAAAGTGGCCAGGAAATAAACAAACAAACAAACAAAAAAGGAGAGGGAAGTGACTGGGGTCCTATTACTGTTTTAGGACACGCCCCCCCACCTCCCAATGATCTAACTTCCTCTCCCCAAGGCTCCACTCTGTAAGCATCCTCCCATATCCCAGGAGCACCAGGGCCTGGTGACCAAGCCTTTAACAAGGAGGCCTTACCCAAAGCATGACAAGCCAGAACTCCGGACAAAGCAAGCCACTAATGGGTGTTGAGATGGCAGCCATGTCTGGCTTGCACTGGGCTACCACTGAAACAGGCAGAGCTACCATGGGTCTGCCCTCATGGTCCTCTCCAAGCCATACAGTTCAGCTCTAATTACAGCCTCCTCTAATTACACTCGGTGCCGCTCCGTGTCACCCCCACCTCCCTCGGGAGAACAGAGCCACTCCAGGACTTCCCCTGGAAAACCATTGATAATATCAGTCTGACAGCTCACCTTCACTGTCAGCCCCATGGGACTTAGAATCACCATGGAAGCAAACTTCCCCGTTGGCCTATGGGGATGCTTCTAGGTAGTTTGAACTGGAAAGTGGCTCGTGAAAGTGGGTGGCGCCAAGGGCTGGAGTCAAGGGCTGAATAACCAACAGGAAATAGAGCTGAGCAACAGTGTAACCATTAAGCCACACACTGCCTCTGCTGCTGTGCCTTCCCCGTCTCTCCATGAACTATGAACTGAAATCTATCCTTCCTCCCTTAAACTGCTTCAAGTCAGGGATTTGTCAGAGCCTAAAGAAGCATCCTAGCTCCATCTCCCACTGTTCTTAGGAATACCTCCGTCCATAGCTATCTGTAAAGCCACCATTAACCAGGAAGGGACAGGTACTGGAGAATATGAATAGCATTTAGACAACGCATTTGCAAGGAGATCTCCAGGCTGCCCTTCAGTTGAGATGAAGAGTGATACGCCAGGATTCACATTCAGTACATCTCCATTGGGTATATCCCTATAGTAAAATTCTCCTGAGCCATCTCAGGGTGACCCAGTAAAAGACCAAGGCTGGACCCCTGGACTGGCGATTGACTCACCGAAGATGCTGTCCCCCCCCCCCCAAGCATCTCTAGGATGTGTGTGACAAAGCTGAAGTTCCATATCAAAGCTGCACCAGTAGACAGCTAAAAGTGCCACGTGTCGCTTCAAGGAGGACTCAGGATAGAATGGAAAGGGCAGTGTCTGTTCCCTGTTCACCCAGAGAAACTGACAGCACTCCCCAACTTTCTCCTGCTTGCCCGGAGTGTATTTTGTAACAGACGAAGCCAACCACGATCAGCATTTTCCCACAGCACTTCCATGCCTCTATAGACATTGTTTTAAAACACGGAAACACGTTCATGCAAAAGGCTTTCCCACGGTGAGGCAGTTTCAGAATGGATGCTGCACATGTAACTGCTCCATTTTCTAAAGAATGAGCTCACATTTTCAAGAAACTCTTACTTTAAATTTTCATTTCAGCAAGAAAAAATAAAGTTAACATGTGGAACTTACATGACTATTTTCAGCACATGAGGGTCCATTTAATGCACTGGAGTAATAATTTATTCAATAGGACCCAAGGGTCCATAGGGGCCCCATATACATCCGCACCGTTCCCCCCAAAGACTAGCCCATGAACTTGAAGGGTTCTGCATTCTGCATTAAGAAACTGGAATGGTTGTCTGAAGCTAGCGCGCCCTCCCGCAGGAGAGATTTGAATTCACAGTCGTGGGGGCCACTCCTTTACAGAATCAAACACTTAACGCTAACGTGTACGGTTCAGCCTATAGTTCCACAGGGGTGGGAATCCATTCTG
The DNA here is from genome assembly GCF_900095145.1 of Mus pahari. Taxonomy (NCBI): domain Eukaryota; kingdom Metazoa; phylum Chordata; class Mammalia; order Rodentia; family Muridae; genus Mus; species Mus pahari. The sequence continues at coordinate 63,508,377 of NC_034608.1, forward strand.
TTATTTATTCCCACCTCTCCTCCTTGGTCACATCCTCTACACTAGATTACGTTGTAAAATCTAAGATGCCAGAAGACATATTGTGGTTGAGCACTTCCTGCTTAAATACTAAGATGCTTGGTTTCAAGGGGAAAATGGATCTCTTCGTGAACACACCATACGCAGGAGCCAGGCAAACTATGGAAGGTCTCAGACTTACCGTGCAGGACACAGTGTCCATGTCCACTTGGAGAAGACACTCCCTGTTTATAAACAACCTCCAGTGTGTGCTGCGCTGGAAAGCACGGTGACATTTAACTAGCTGACTTCTGCAACCCGCCATTAATTGCCCTTTTCAAACTAAAATGGTTCCATTAATTTTATGTGCCTGTCTCCTCAGCAAACTCCTTTCCAAGAAAGTTTCCATTTCTCACCGAGATGTCAAATAATTTACCTAAGAGTCCCATTCACACAGGATTTAACTCTAATTTTATATAAACATCTTAGATAAATGGCCCTCTTTTATTTACTACTTTTAAATACACATTCGCTTTTTATTAAAAAAAAAAAAAAAAAGTACCAAGTCCTTTCCCTTGTCCCACCCCCACACCAAGCTGTTGCTGCAAGCAATCTAGCTTTTCCAGGGTGAATTTATAAATTCAGATCTAATATCTCTGAACAAATATAAGCCATGACAAACACAGGCAGGCAATCTAAAAGTCTTGTGTTTTATATGTCATCTTCAATCTATAGGACTTGACCACACAAAAACTAAGAATTGGCCCCATGTTAAATTGACAATCAAACACAGGGCAAAAAAAAAAAAAGGGGGGGCACCTAATTACATTATTGCTGGGCTCATCAAAAGAACTTTCTCTTGAATACTTGGACATGCTAAGTGACATACTAGTTATTCACCAAGTCATTATTACAAATAATCCATGTTACAGTGACCTTTCCAAACATTCTCTCCAACAAGCACAATAAAAAAACAAACAAACAAACAAACAAAAAACGCACCAATAGCCAAATGAAACTGGAGAGCAACTTCCAAATAATTTTACATGCACTGGGATTCGCGAAAGCAGGAAAACCCCAGGGTGTAAAAGTTTATACGCAATGATACACTCCACAGGAGACCCAGAAATAATACCTCCTGATCTTCCAGAATGGAAACCAATAAAACCTCAGTGCCACTGTCACCAGCAAGAAAAAGAAAAGAGTTGGGGGGTTGTAAAGTGTTGTATTTAAAACGAGTCTCCTCGGTCTGGCAATTCACTCTAGAGTTGAGTATACTCACTCTGCAGTGTCAGTCCAGGTTCTCTGGGGTTTGCGAACAGACGGAAGTAATCTAGGGCTTACTTCGAATCCTGAGGATGGCTGCCCTGATTTCCTTCGGTGCCAAAGACGTCGTTGCAGTCCGGAGTTACCACACATTGATTGTGACTGCTGTCAACATTTTATTACACTCTGCTTTTCGGGTCTTCTGATAGCTCATTGAAACATTCTAGATAGCTGGGCTCAGTATAGGTTTCAATCCTGTTTCTTTCCGCACCCCCCCCCCCCCAGGAAAGGTTCCGGCTTTCCTTACACAGCCCAGAGGTTGAAAGTTGTTCTTTTTCCGGAGTGCATGCAAATAAATCCTGAAGTAATTGGTTTCTACCTTCAGACAGCTTTCCCGCCCAGTCGCTTGGGCAGTCTTGCTTTTCCCACACACTCCCCGGAGTGGTGAGCGGCTTGTCTGGACAAGTATGATAACGCTTGGCCAGGAGATGAAAAACCCACACTGAAGTCATTAAGGACCTGTAGGACTGGGCCCTGGATCCGTTTGGCACAGTCCCAGGCCCTGTCACCCCGGCCTGGAAAGTGGAACCATGAAGACCAGTTCATCGGGCCTTTCCAGGACCTTGAACCACCTGTGTTTTACAGAACAAAACAGCACTTCAGCTCGGTTACCAGACCCAAAGGAAATACCTCGTTTTCCTCTCTCACCATCGACCCCCACCAAGAATCACTAAGGAGGGAAAGACCAGGGTGACTGACCTGAAATTCTGGTTTTCCCCACAACTATTCCAGTGTAGTTGGCATTGCCACTGCCTCTCAATAGTTCTCTGGCTTCACCAGTAAACTACTTAATTACCTATCTAGAGCTTTGACCTAAGCTCTGGAAAGCTCTTTGTACTATATGTGTATATTTGAAAGGACTGTTTGACACCTAAACCCTAAATCACAGGTTCAAATCATGGCAGAGCAGGAGTTTGGGCTTTCCCCTGCTCGTTGCCTACTCAATTTATAAGTCCATTAAAGTTCTATAGACTTTGAATTAATTTGCTTTTCCTTAATAGCATAGGTCATTAACCGTCTAGGTCTGTATTCAAGAGACAAAGAAGCCATCATAGCTTAAAGAAATATTCTAGCCAAGACACAGGGGAGGGTGGTTGGATTATCTGATGGGGATATTTCTCCTGTCATATTTTCCTTATGATTCATCTTTTAATTTTCTATTGAGGAAATTTCACTAAAGAACACTGTGGGGCAGACTGGGCTGCAGCTCACAAGCAGAGCACTTGCCTGGCATATGTGAGTCTTTAGGCTCCATCGCTGGCACTGAGGAAAGCCAGTGTGTGTGTGTGTGTGTGTGTGTGTGTGTGTGTGTGTGTGTGTGTGTTAAGCATAAATGTCTTCCTTAGAAATGAAGAAGGTAGATAAAAATTATTTCAGGAATACTAAGAAAATATATGTGTTTGGCAGAAACTATGAGAAACCCACTAGAAACATGAGAGAGCTGGAAAAATTACTCATGGGTACATAGGATGCATTGGAAGAAGCCAGTATCATCAGGGGGTAGAGCTTCTGCACCATGGAGCACAGACAGACAGACAGACAGAAGCACTATGCAGAGAGAAGCCTCCTGAGAGCCACTCTGCCACTTACACTGTCCCCAGGCCAGTGCTCTGGTCTCTCCAGCCATGCCCCATCTCCTGACGTCAGTCACTACCAGCCCCTCCTCGATATCTTTCTTGCATCCATCTCACACATCAAGATGTTAGCTTCAAAACTCCCTGCTGCTTCAACAGCCCTTGTCTTTCTGCTGCTTCCGCTTTATATAAATGTAGCCATGGCAGACTTGATACACTCCTTCTTCACCCTCTAAGAGCTGGTGTTACAGGCAGTAACCACCATACTTGGTTAATATTCTTTTCTTTTCTTTTTCTTTTTTTTTTTTT
>NC_034608.1:63511872-63519372 GCF_900095145.1 Mus pahari
CTGCCCCCTGCCCCCTGCCTCCTGCCTCCTGCCTCCTCTGCCTCCTGCCTCCTCTGCCTCCTGCCTCCTCTGCCTCCTGCCTCCTCTGCCTCCTCTGCCTCCCAAGTGCTGGGATTCAAGGCATGTGCCACCACCACCACTCTATTTTTTAAGATATATTAATTTTGTTTAGGGTATATGAATGTATGGATGGATACCATGTGCCTGTCTGATACCCTCAAAGGCCAGAAGGCAACATCACATCCTCTGGAACAGGAGTTACAGGCAGCTTTAGAGCCACCCTCTGGGTGCTGGAGACTGAATCCTAGTCACCACTACAAGATCAGTGGGTGTTCTAAGTCACCAACTGATCCATCTCTACGATCAACCTTAATAAGGTCGACCACGTAGGCTCAAGACGCAACATCTTATTTTGCCAAGTCCTATAAACTATCTCTCTCAGACAGTTCTTATTGCTAGCCCCTGAGAAACAGTACCCCATCTTCTTCCTCCCGACACAGACCACAGGGTGCGTCTGTGGTTGGCTCGGTCTGACTTGATTCTGAAGACCAGCCTATTCTCAGGCTGGAGGCCTTTAACCTGGACCGGTTCTGCCCTGGGGTCCTACACCAAGTAGTACTGGCTGTTCCTTATTCCCTAACACCCGAACTTTAATCAAAAGGCTGCCATTCCCTAATTCCAGCCCTCATTCAACCCTCAAATAACAGGGCTTCGCCGCCGAGCCTTGTTCCCAAGCTCCTGTTTTGGTAACTGCCCAGTAAATCTGGCTCCTCCTCGTCCTGGGACTCTGGCCAAATTCCTAACTTGGAATCAAAAGAATCTTCTCTGAATGAAACCTAAACTTCCACCAGATCAGAACCACAGCAAAAAAAAAAGCAATTGCCCCTCAGGATCCCACGTGCCCCACGGGGGCTGCCACAGGCTTTGGGGTCCTGCTCAAGGAGCTATTGGCTTCAGCTCATCTTGGCTCTGAGTTGACAGTTATCCCTACTGTGTGATGCAGGTCCTACTATGCTCAACGACTGTTAGGATAGTCTGTACTTTCTTTAAAACAAAATTACTTACTATTGGAGTGTGTGTGTGTGTGTGTGTGTGTGTGTGTGTGTGTGTCTGTGTGTGTAACTGGGAGGTGGGGTGCCATAGCCTTTGAGTTGAGATTGGAGGACAGTTTTGTGGAGCGGGCGCCAAAGATTGAACTTAGGTTGTAACGCTGGCATAGCTAGGCCCTTTGCCCACTGAGCCATTTTACAGGCCCAAGGCCGAAGTTTTTACATTGTTAGGTTGATTGTCTGGCTCCTGCCGATTCTCCTCCCGGGTTTCTTGTTGCATGACTCACTTGGATTCTCATTTGCATAAACTGGAATTAATCAAGTAATTAATTGCATAAGTTTTCTACTAGAGCCAACCAAGCATTAGTCTCTCAGGGAGAAGGCAGGGAACTGTATACCCCTCTAGGAAGATGTCCTTATTGTCAGCCCTGAAACGGGATCACTGGATATCATCCTGCTCTCTCTCTCTCTCTCTCTCTCTCTCTCTCTCTCTCTCTCTCTCTCTCTCTCTCTCTCATCACCATGTGGATGCTGGGAACGAAGCTGTCCTCTGGAAGAGCAGAAATCGCTCTTCACAAACGAGCCATCTCCTAACCTCACGACTCTTCCATTTCCGGCTCCCTTCTTCTCATTAAAACTCTTTCTTCTCTTTCTCCCCTCTCGCAGCAGTTACAGAGGAGCCTTCTGAGCTTCGTGCACATTTCCTTTTTATGCACTGTGTTTTCTGAGGTACGTGTGCATAGTGACAGCAAGGAAAACTCAAGCCTGAGGTTCCCAACGCCAGTTCCTCCACAGAAACAGCCAATAAATGAGGGGCGTCTGTTAGAATCAACTTCATCCGAACTCTGGAACTACTCGAACCTTACAGCAACCAGATACGCACACAGGAAGATGGCAAGCAGTCTCAGTAGGCAAGGTCTGTGGATGCTAACGGCCTCTGGCCCCACGTCCCCCACAGTTCAACTGTGGGTTTTAAGACAGCATGCTCTATCCTATGAGGAGTTCTGATCCTGGAAGGATCAGAGCACATTGTCTTCAAATAACTGCGGTTGTTTGGTTTAAACTGTATGATGGCTCCCTGAAGGACTGGATGCAAAGGGCTTGGGTTTCTTTAGTCTAATTCCCAACTCTCCCTGGGTGGAGACAAGTAGTCAAAAGTCATTTGTCTGGAATATTTAAAAGTACGGGCATTCGTTTGTGACATCTGGGGCACCGTACAGGATCCAGTACAGGTGAGCGACAACCAAAAAGCCAGGAGGGAAAGGCTAGGGAGTGAGGCTACCTTGACAAAGACAGAAACTCCCATCAACTGGATTTCTGAGACTCGAGAAGCCCACACACATGCTAACGGCAGGGTACCAGGGTACCGGCTCAGAGGTGTGCAGCGTCCTAACTCATCATCACTTCTGGGTGAGTTTCAGGCAATGCACAAGCAGGGACTAAAGGAGAGGCAGACAGTGGGAAAGAAGAGCGCTGAAGGTGTAGGCCCAGACTAATCCACCCATTCCCTGGTGTCCGTCTCTGTCCCTTTCCTTCCTTCATTCCTTCAGAACTCCCTTCTCTCCATCCCTTGTTTTCAGAGAAACCTCTGCATCTAGTATATCAAAACTATATCCAGATTTTATGTATAGTGTTATATATATTGTGCTACATACACACACACACACACACACACATATATATATATATATATATATAAAACACTCTCATTTAAGGAAGTAAAACTGATTATTTTACTGGAAAATTACTAATTAAAAAAAAAAAACCACTCACCATGGTTTTTCACATCCAAATGACGAGAAGCAGAAAGACAGAAATGAGTTCCTGAGTTTGCTTTCCCGGCCTGTGTCTTCCCAGAAACTTGTCACTGAGAAGACATTCACCCAGACACTGGGAACTCTTTGAGACAATTAGATGTCTGAGGACAAAAATAATTACTCATGATGGTGTCTCTGATGTGAGAAACTTTCATCCCAGAAGACCAGCAAATATAGGTACCCACATGGAAGAGTCAGTTCTGATATTTTTACTCCTCGTGTATATGCATGTTCATGTGTGTACACATATGTCTGTGTGTTTTCATGTGTGCATGTGTGTGTGCACATGTGCACGTATGTGTGTGCGTGTGTGTGTGCATGTGCAAGTGTGGGTATGCATGTGCATGTGGGCATGCATGTGTGTGTGTGTGTGTGTGTGTGTGAGCGTGCGTGCACATGCATGCGCGTGCATGTGTAGGCCAGAGGATGATGCTGGAGTCTTCTTCAGTAACTTCCACTTTAGTTTTTGAGACAAGGTCTCTTGCTAAATCTGGAACTCACTGGTTCTGCCAGAGTTCCTGGCCAGTAAGACCCAGGGATGCGCTGACCTCCACCTCCCTAGTGCTGGGATTACAGATGCGTGAAGCCATGTCAAGTTTTTTTGGTTTTTTGTTTTTGTTTTGCGTGAATGCCAGGATCTCTATTCAGGACATGTCATTTTTGGACAGCAGGACCTTACAGGGGCACCCATCCCCGCCCACCCCATCCCCACAAACATGATTTATTGCTAGTTGTCTTTTTTTTTTTATGACATTGGTTTTAGATTTGAAATTAAGGTGAGGGTGTGAGGAAGCTGCATAGATATGAGATTTTTAAAAGCTGACAATTTCTTCTCAGAACTCTATGCCTGTATTCTCTAAATATGATGTACATATCCAGAAGTCAACTCAAAAGAATCTAAACAGAAAGCCTTGGATCAGTTAAAATTGAAATTATTAGGAAATGCCCACATATACCAAGAAGAGACTATGAAGGAATGGATTGCAGAGTTTAAGATTTTTTTTTTCCTGTTAAAATATTCTCTCATGTTATCTTTAGAATGGAAACAACCCAGGGAATTGGGAAAATATAGATGTTTTACCAATTTCATTTTTAAAAATTAAAATCTGAAGTATCAGAGTTCGTTCCATCTGCTGCCAGTTTTGAATACACAGCAAAATGAGTGCATTTGTTGGGGACTGTCACAAAGATTCCTGCTAGTCCTGAAGTCAGCGCTTATGATTTATCTTCACTGTTTTTGTTTAAACTCTCTCTAAAATGTAAATTTAACAAGTGTGAAAATAACTGACAATGTGTGTGTGTGCACGCGTGCGCACATGCACGTGCGTGTGTTTAATTTGGAACAGAAAAATGCTTTAGTACCAAGTTTGGAAACAACTAAAAATTCTCAGTTTTGAAGTAGAACTTCAAATAAAACATTGGGCAATAAATCTTTTGGGCTTTTAAACTATTGATGTTTTTACACTTAAGGAACAGATTATAAATGGGTTTTTCCTTAAATACCCCCCTCTCTAAGGTTATTCAAGGCTTCATATGTGTTTGCTATAAATAGAAGAAAATGATGTATTGATTGTTTTATCACAGTTACGCGATTCTCAGTAGGCAATACCAACCATAGGAGACTCTGAACTTTCCTGTAATCTGCATAAACACTTCTCCCCCACTGTCCTCAAGAACCAGAAAAAACTAGTTTAGTTGTTAACCTCACATCAATGCCCTGAAATATTTCTCTGTCACTCAATATGTACTAGTTTCTATTGTATCCTTTATTTTAATACCAAAAAAAGATGGTGAAAATTCAAAACAAAATCAGTGGTATTTTCCTGGACTGTTTGTTTTGTTTGTCTTAGAGGCCTTTTGCTTGTTTTGTAGGATTCCCCCGGCCACCAGCCCTTTTTGAGTTTTGGGGGGGTTTTTTGGTTTTTTTTTTTGTTTGTTTGTTTGCTTGTTTGGTTGGGTTTTTTTTGAAAGAGAGGAAGAGAAAAACAGATCAGAATGTTGGGTGGGTAGAGAAATGGCGAAAGTTGGGGGTGGGGAAAACTTGAGCAAAATATATTGTATGAAAAAAATGAATCAAAAAAATAATAAAACAATTGGTCAAAGCAGTCACAAATATCCAAATCCTAGAGGCTCCCATGGGAATAGGGGGAGACAGGGAGGAAAGGGAGGGGGAGGGGACGGGGGAGGGAAAGAGAGGGGAACATTCAATAATGCTCCTACAAAACAGACAGAGGCGTGTTGAGAGAGTTCATTTTTTCTCACCTTTCTCTTATTTTACACACCTGAAAATCCACCCAGACACCAAGTGCGTGAGACGCTGGTACCTTCTGAAGGTAGGATTTTGTTCTATTTATCTGATTTGTTTAATCATACATTGTTCGTTTGCTTGTTTGTTTGGCCAGTGCTGAAGACTGAACACCCAGAGTCTTTCACGTGCAAGGCAAGCCTTCTCCTACTGGGCTATACACCACGCCCTAAAGACAAAATCCTGTTAGTGAAACTGAGAAATTTTGAAATTATCGCACAATGACGTCACTTCTTTTGAGGGCCAGAAATCTCACAATTCTGATCACTGCTGTATCTCTAGTTCGCAGTATAATGCCTGGCATACAGTTGGTACTCTATTAATAAATTATTACATTAACTTACTAAATCTTCATCACGTACTTAATGATTTATTTTGATTTTATTGTTGTAGCAGGTTTTGTTTTTCTGTGACCAACAGTGACTTAGGGGAGAGAGAGTTAGTTCATTTTGGCTTCCAGTCCCAGAGGAAGTCTGTAAGAGTGTGGAGAGGCAAAACAGCCAAGTGACAGGAGCGGTCGGCGCGAGGCGCGTGGACGGGAGGACCCATCTTCATCCACGAACAAGAAGCAAAGAGAAGCAGAACTCGGTGGAGGCTATACCCTCTTAAAGTCAGCTCCTAGTGGCATGTATCCCCACCTCATAGACTGCAACCAAATGGGGATCAAGTGTTCAGATACACGAGCCGATGGGGAACAGGTTCTCATGCAGACCGCCACAGTTGAGTTGGGTTTGCTTTTGTGGGGTTTTGGGGGGACAGCGTCTCATGAAGATCAGGCTAGCCTGGAACTTGCAGTGTTTCTACCCAATCAGTAAGATCACAGATGTGCACCACCATGCCCCATCCCCTCACCATGCCCCACCCCCTCGACATGCCCCGACCCTTCACCATGCCCCATCCCTACCTGCTAGTTTTGCAGAAAGAAATTGTGGTTAAATAATTGTGGTTAGAAGCATTTCAGACTTGGATTGAGAACAAAAACAACTAGTTTTCGTGACTCCGCTCCGAATTTAAATACTTGCTCTGGGCTCTGTTTTAAGTCCCACTAGAGCACACTTTAGTCAGGTGGGGCAGCTCGCCGTATTGGTGTAGAGACCGCTCGGAAGTATGATTTCCTTAAGTGGTACGGTCTGTTTAGAAAATTGTCAGTTATCTGACTTAATGATAGTCTGCTAACCTATGGGAATGGATTCTGCACACCAGTGCTCTCTCACTCTTGGCTGGCAGAAATCAGCTCAAGCCGGGTGAGACCTGTTTCCACTTAAGGGGTCCTCTCAGCTCGCACCCCGTGGCTGGGGCACTGGAGGTATACATATGACTGCAGCCCTTGTGCCCCTTCTCAATCCCTGCGCACATTCTTTGCAGGTCCCACCTTAAACATCCCTATATTCGGAGTCCGTACCATCTACAGTCCTATGACCCTAACCCCAGTGGGCCTCCGATGTCCCCGACTTTCCCTCCCTTTCTGTTGATCTGTCCCCAAGGTTGATTTGACCGTTTAAAGAAAGCAAGCTCAAAACTCTTCACTTGGGGTAAATGAAACCCAACAGGAAGAAGGTGAGAGGCCCTCAAAGTGTGTGTGCACCATCGTGCCGAGAAGACCTAGCACGCATGCGCAATACCTTGCCCAGGGCGCTGACCCCATCCTCATTAGACAGTATGCTTAGGTTCCGTATCTGTATAAGAATCAAAGACACACCTGCACTTATGCAGACATTCTTCTTACTGCTGTTCCCTAAAGAACACAATCTAACAACTATTTACATGGTATTAGGTGCGCAAAAAAAAAAAAAAAAATCGAGATGTGATGTAAAGTACACGGAAGGCTGTTTTATAGGCTGTGTGCAAATCCTGTGAGGTTTTATATAAGTGATTTGAATATCTGTGGATTTGGAAATCTACAAGGAGGTTTTGGGATCATCTCTCCATGGATATGAACACACACACACATGCGTGTGTGCGCACACGCGCAGACACACACACACACATTGAATTGTACTCCTACAATTAAAAAGTAAGAAAAACGTAGCATGGCAATTAATGGCATCCACATGGTACCCACGGCTCTCTGAAAGAATATCCAGCCAACCATCATTCCTCCTGCTAACACTGAAGCAGCACGTGTGCCGCTCTGAGGCCAGCATGGTCCTTATCTCTATGGAGCCCACGGCCATGCAGACAGGTTAGATTACTAATTAATGCCCTCGGTGATGACGTATCCTCTACCTGTAAGTTGGCACAAGTGTCTAACTCTGTGCCAGTACATATTCCAGTGCCCGGCTTCCACGGTGGACGATGGGGAAGCCCACATTCGGACAGAGGCAATCAG
>NC_034608.1:63521872-63532215 GCF_900095145.1 Mus pahari
AGAAAAGCAAAAAAGGAAAAAGAAAAAGATCTTGACTCTTGACTCCCCATCCTGCAGAACTGTAGCAAATCAGTTCTATCACCTGAGACAGACTGCGCAGACTCTGTGTTCCGCTACAGCAGCCGAAACAGACCAATCTGGATGCGATCAGAAGAGAGCAGCGAGTGACAGTTACAGTCTAGCGCATTCGCCATTGCCACCGAGTACTGACACCAGGAGAACCTGGGGTGTATGGGTGATCTATAAACTGTATTTATAATTTATAAACTGTCTGATTCCATGAGATTTCCTTGCTCTCTCCATACCTCTCAAGGGGCACTCCTTGGGGTATCGCAGATCGACCATCCGACCCTCACATGTACCCCCACTGAGCATCTATGGTGGTTGAAGCAGTGAGGCTTGGATGCGGTGTAGTGCATAGATGAACATCTACATGCCGGCAGGGGTGGGGGCTTCTTGCTCCAAAACAGTCTGAATGAAAAGGCCCCCCAGATTCTGAGCTTGGGACGGATAACTCAGAACCTATACAATTGTACTATTGCCAGTTGCTATACAAAGACAGTACGCTTCCAAGGGGAAACACCAGAGAAACCTGGGCGTGCATCTTACTTCCCCACAAACGGCCCTCCCTGCTCCCTCGTGGTTTCAGCCTAGCCCACGCCAGGCTCCGGCCAGCTAACACTGCACCCGACTCCTCTCTGGTCTATTGTCTACCTGCACACTTCTGCAGCTCTCCGGACACAGCCGCCTTTACAGAATGCACATAAGGGGACGGGGGAGTCGCCCACCTTAGCAGCCCTGATTCATCCTCGGGGCCATGAGAAGATCGAAATCCCATAGGATGTAACACATAAAACAATGTTCACTGAACCGTCGTGCGCCGTGCTCCCTTAGAAATCGTGTGGCCCGTTTAGTGGGTTGGCGGTGAGCGAGAATGAAGAGAGGGGGCAGGCTGTAAAACACTGGAGCAGAGTAAGTGTACTGAGTGTGGCTTCTGCTCTCAGTCATGCACATCCTTACACACATGCGTGCCCGGTCACCATGTGGGCTCTTCTGTTTCTAAACTGTGATAAAGATCGGTCTGGACACTGGTGCAGAAGACATGAAAGCGGGCCCAGACTACAGTCCACCTCCCAAACCACTTGGGAGTCACCACCTCCTCTGGTATCCTTCTCCCCACACCTGTCCCCTCTGTGGCTCGACTCATTCAGGGCCCCGAACTCAAGCTTTAGTGTCACCCGTCGGAGGCCTTCAATATTCCTGTCCCATATGCCTCTGCAACCCCGTATTTTGCAAAAACATACCGCCCTACCTTACCTTTGATTGCTTATGGGCCAGAGCCCACCCCCACAAACGTCAGCTCTCAGAGGGCGGCCCGGACTCTCCTGTATCTCTTAGAGGTTCAGCCCTTATAACTGAGTGCTCAGGAGAGCTTCTTGCATGGGTGGATGGATGGATGGATGGATGGATGGGTGGGTGGGTGGATGGATGGATGAACGAACGAACGAACGAACGAACGAACGAACGAACGAACGAACGAACGAACGAACGAACAAATGAACCTCTCGAGGTCTGGGAAACACTAGCAGAGACATGGTGTTCTTAATTTTACAGACAAAGCCCCTTCTAGAAAATTCAGCCATTCTACGTAGAACAGAGTACTTTGGCATCACCCCAGGCCTCCTCCTCCTCCTCCTCCTCCTCCTCCTCCTTCTCCTTCTCCTCGAACATGAGACACTGGGTCAAAAGTCAAACATTACATCTGCAATGATGGCCGCCACAGCTTGAATATAAAAATCCCCCCTCCCTCAGGCTTGTGTATTTGAGACATTTGGTTCCCCACTGGTAGACTCTCTTGAAGGTGACGTTTGAGGCAGAAGTAGGTCACTGGGGACAAGCAGGTTTCAGCTCAGCCTTGCTTCCAACCCAGCTAACTGCTTTACCGCTAACCCCGCAATGTAGCAGAGCCACAGTCCCAAGCTACTCCGGATGCCACAATCTGGAACTGCGCCCACTGTGATGGGCCATGGTCCCTTAAGCTGTGAGCTAAAATAAACCTTCCTCCCTTAAGTTGCTTCTGCCAGATTCTCTGTCAGAGCTATGAGGGACGTAACCAACACAAAGACTTTGTAATCTTACCCACTCCAGTCTGCCCAGTTCGTAACGGTGGCCTGTAGACCTAGTCTGGAATTTCCTGTCTCTGAGCACAGTTTACGTCGGGGAGCATTTGTGCCCAAGGTTAACGGACTCTGTGACACGAGGTGCGCATGTTCAGCCGTTGCTGTGTCTCGAGAAAAGACCTTGCCAGGGAAGACAAAATGAATTTCAAAAGCCTTCCTCTGAAAGCCAGAGAACATGGCCATTTCATCTGCAAAGGTACTGCCTGCAGAGAAGCTAAAGCGAGAGTCACCAAACCATGGCCCACAGACCAAACCGCGCCCAGAAATTACAACCCATTTGCCCATTTTTAGACAACATTCAAAACTCAAAACAATAGCTCACCCTAGAGAAAATAGTAGGAAATTCACACCTTGGTGCCCGCAGAGCTCTATGGAAGCCATCCGGGCTCATTCAGGTCTGGCTCCACGGCGCATGACAGAGCTGGCCCGTCATGTCTCAGATGGTTTGACCCATAAAGTCAAAAATAGTCACTTCACTATCTGACCATTGTCAAGCCCTGTTCTAACCATCAATTCCCAGGAAGTCACATATCTCAGACTATGGGTGTGACAGCACAAGTCTAAAGTGTGGAGACATTAGTGAGAAAAATACAAAAGCCATTTAATCTACCATTGTAATGGTTTTTCATCCTAAATTCTGAACAGCCCTACAGGACACACTGACGTGACTTTGGGAGATAAAATGTTCTGGTATTCTTAGTCCTCTGCCCCCCCCCCAAAGAGTGCTCTTATCCTCATAGGCTAAGATATCATATAAAATTGTATTGGAAAAAACAAAGAAGAGACCGGGCTATAGTGGTGCACGCCTTTAATCCCAGCACTCGAGGAACAGAGGCAGGCAGATTTCTGAGCCCAAGGCCAGCCTGGTCTACAGAGTGAGTTTCAGGACAGCCAGGGTTACACAGAGAAACCCTGTCTCAAAAAAAACTATAAGGAGGAGGAGGGGGGAGGAGGAAGGGAAGGAGGAGGCGGAGGAGGAAGAAGAGGAGGGGGGAGAAGAAAGAGGATGAGAGAGGAAGAGGAGGAGTGGAAAGAGGGGGAGAAGGAGAGGAGGAGGAGGAAGAGGAAGAGAGAGGAAGAGGAGGAGGGGAGGAGGGGAAGGAGGAGGAGGAAGAGGAGGAGGAGGAAGGAAGGAAGGAAGGAAGGAAGGAAGGAAGGAAGGAAGGANGAAGAGGAGGAGGAGGAAGGAAGGAAGGAAGGAAGGAAGGAAGGAAGGAAGGAAGGAAGGAAGGAAGGAAGGAAGAAAGAAAGAAAGAAAGAAAGAAAACAAACACAAGGAAAGATTTTTCTCCACTGCCTACCCCCCAAAATCTTGAAACTCACTGTGACCTATTTCACCTACAAGTGGTGACAACAACCTCAAGTGTGTTTCAGAAACCATGACTGAAAAGAAGCCATTACGTATTTACAACCACACAGAACAGAACTGGGCTAGTTAGTTTTTGTCACCTAAACACAAACTATAGTCATGTGGGAAGAGGAGCCTCAGGTGAGGAATTGCCTCCATTGGCCTATGGGCGTGTCTGTGGGCGTGTTCTCAATGACTGATGGAGGAAGGCCTGGTCCACTGGAGACAATGCCACCCCTGACTGATGGAGGAGGGCCTGGTTCACAGTACCACCCCTGACTGACGGAGGAGGGCCTGGTTCACAGTACCACCCCTGACTGATGGAGGAGGGTCTGGTTCACAGTACCACCCCTGAGGCAGGTGGACCTGAGTTGTGTAAGAAAACAAATGAAGCACGCCTTGGCGACCTTGGCACCTCCGCTTTCCTCTCTGTCTCCTCTTGTCCTGGCTCCTGCTTGAGTTCCTATCCTGACTTCCTCCAGTGATGGACTAGGACCAGGACACAAAAGGCAACGGACCCCTTCTCCCTAAGTTACACTGCCTCATGATGTTCATCACAGTGATACAGGACAAACCAGGCCATGGACGAAGAGAACCTTATCAGCCCCATTTGTTAAGCCTCCCTGATGATGTGCAGTTTGCAACAGAATGTAGGAAAACGCCCCCCCCCCCAGCTTGCTATGCCACAAGAAGCCAAGATTTTTATTTTTTTATTTTGTCCTAAAGCAATTCCCTCCATGCTAGCCTAACCCTGTTTAGACACAGCCTTGCTCTACCTTTATTAAATCTATAAAATTACAAGCAATTCGAGTCAGACCACTGTTCTACCGCTATGTACTTCTTTGCCTGGCGGTAGCCGGTTCAAAAGTCAAAAGGAACTGCAAACGGAGTTACAGAGCACCTATAATTTATTTTTATAACTAATGAATCATTAGCAGGGACTTCTGGAGGTAATTAAAGGGAAACGGATAGGCCTTGACTCTCAGGCTGGGAGTTTTCATGTTTGTTCTTCACAGTGAAGCAACAGTCTACTCCATTCAAAACATCTGAAAAATTAGTCCAGTCATGTCTCAAGGAACTAGAAGGCCGATACAGCCCAGGCAACTCTCCTGCACGCTCCGCGCCTGCCCGAGGCCGCCCATGACAACGCCAGATTCCTAAACACTCAAGTCAAGAGAGGCAGGAACAGCTAAGGAAATGGGGAATTACCTGGGCGCTAGGTTGAAATGACTGTGCCTTGTAAATGAGCACGAAAGGATCAAGTGGCTTCGTTATCCATCTAACTTCTTGAACAGGGGATTACATAAGGAAATTAATTACCTAAGCCAGGTGCTGGCAAGCACACAGCGGAGCAGGCTGAAGGCAAAGCCAGCATTCATCTTTCCCATGGAAATGGCGCCTTCGGATTGTGTGACTGCCTGGGAAACTCAAGTCTTGCTGACAGCAACAGTGTCACCGCCGTACCCACTATGGTAAAAGTGACCCCGGGGCTGGTTTTCATTGCTTGTCCTCCCTGCATTCTTAGGACAGTGCAGATGCTCCAGTCACCTGGGATGAATTCCCAAATGCATCTAAGATGCTCTTGGTTTTCCCGGTCTCCTTTTCTAAATGTCACGTGGACTCAAAAAAAAAAAAAACGTCATTCTCGGTGGTCGACGACACTGAGCGACCTGGCAGCCAAACGAGCTTCGTTCTAAAAGCAGAAGTAGACTGGATGTGAGAGGCGAGGCGGGGGCCGCCGGCAGACCACAGGCAGTTCTGATCATCTCGTTACACAAGTTGAATATTTCAGATCCCAAGATACAAAACCCGAAATGCTCCAAATTTCAAAAACCTTTTCGAACACTGAAAAGACACCACCCATCCAAGACTCTACATCTGACTCGTGAGAAGCGTGAAGCATCGACGTCCAAACGGAGGCACACTAAAGATGCCATCTAAGATCACCTCCGGCCTACACATCCTAGCACAGGAAACATAGATGAATTTCATGTTTAGACTTGGGTCCAGTCCTCAAAATATCTCATGTTTATTAAAATATACCAAAGTCCAAAGACATCCAAAACTAAAACCATTTCTGGTCACTAGCACTTGCAGTAGAGGACACTGAATACCCGGATGATGAAAACGCTCACGGATCCACAGCTGCGAGGTCTCTCAGGACAGAGTAACCACGCTCCTAAGCATTTATCAGACAAACCATAGCAAACTCAACGCACGGAGGAGAGTATCTGGCCCCTGAGGTCGGCCTGCCGTACTAAAATCCCCATTGCCGTTAGTTACGTCTTGTGTTTTAATCATTTTCAGTGGGAGCCTGAGAGCAGAGAGGATCCCTGACAGTTCTATAGAGTCGACAGACAGGAAATGGCCACCCCGCACAGTGCCCCAAATACAACCACACGTACAGAAGTCTCTGCTTGCTCCTGGAGCAGCAACCCGGCCTGTGAACTGGTTCTCCCTTCCTTTGCTTGCCCCCTAGTGGGGAGACTTCAAGCCTGCGGCAGCAGCTCAAAGAAGAGGGAAAGAGCCGGGACAAGGGTGTCTAGGACCGGGAGATAGATGGGCTGCAACAAAAAGAGAAAGGATGGATATTTAAGACAAAACATGGTATTTTTCCAAATTATATGAAATTTTTATTTTAAATTATGCATGCACTCTCAGAAGAAATTAACCCTTCGTCCACCTGCTGGAAATAACCAGCTAGAGCTCTCAAATTTAGACTTGATTCCTAAATGACAGGATCCAACTTTTTTTTTCCCAACAGAACAAAGAAAAATTATATATGTTCTTGCATGGAACATCCCTTTTCACTCAATATCCCCCCACTGCCTGGCAACTAACACACATACATATGCTCTCTCTCTCTCTCTCTCACACACACACACACACACACACACATATACACTCCCCCCTTCTCTCTCACACACACACTCCTTCCCTCTCCCTCTTTCTCTCTCCCCTCTCCCCGCCCCCCCCACACACCCCCCCCAAGAAAAGATGTTTGCACACCCAGACTGTGTGCACAGCAAGCCTCCCTGCTGTCACTTGAAGCCAGTGTTTTACAAAAGAAACCAACAAAGAAAACCCTTAGTGTGTTGTGTGTTCAGCCAAACTAGTTTCTGGACACAATACCAACAAAGGGTGGGTACTCTGAGCAGCCCCACCCCCACCCCCCACCTGTAACTCCTTCTGTGTAGATTCTGCACCTACACTGTTCTTACAAGATGAGGCCTCTTTCTCAGATGTAGCTTATAACAAACAAAACAATCCCAGCATTGCAAATGATTGGCATGAAATCACTAACAAAAGTGAGTGCCGTTATGTGGAAATCACAAGAAGCCAAGGTGAAACCAAGGTCATGGTTCTAACTCTAGCCTCAAACTTCAGTTTTCCTCCATAGCCCTATAGTGTAGCCTTTCATAAGGTCACATCTTTCCCAGCTACAAAAATTAGAGAGTTGAAAGCTTCCCTCTGAGCTTCTGCCCTGGCTTTGATTATTCTAAAAGTGTGGGCACTATGGCTTCCATTTCCTATGGTCATGGTGCCCTCTAGTGGCTTACAGGAGATATGACATGTGTAGGTCTTATGGTTGCACTTTTTTTTCTCTTTTTCTTTTTCTTTTTCTTTTTCTTTTTCTTTTTCTTTTTCTTTTTCTTTTTCTTTTTCTTTTTCTTTTTCTCCTGGGAGAATGGTAGGTAAAACCTTTCAGTCAATTTGTCTGACCATGGTAACCAGGCATCTGGTCAAATATCCATCTAGATGCCATTGTGTGTGTGTTAGATGAGACTAACACTCAGTTAACTCGGAGAAAAGCAGATCTCTCTCTCTGATTTGGACAGATGGCCACGGGAACTCAGGCAGCAGGCAACCTTCAGAATCTCCAGCCCCGATCCCCCAGCTTGTCTTCCTGTCCAGTCTGGCCCTCTCTGTATGTGCCTGTGTATCCGCGGAGGAGGAATATGTGTGGAGGGGATGTTCTTGGGGGTAGGGGACAGGGTGCACATCACTGGGTCTATGTCCTATGTCTTTGGGGAACCGTAACAGGTAAACGCAGTTCTGAAGTGTTGCTCGGAGAATTTCCATGTATTTCTGTCTCCAACGTGATGGCTTCTGCAAGGAATGAAATCAGCCTAGGAATGAGTGGGTGTAACTTGTGTGACAGAGGTGGTGACAGATAAAGGACTGGAAGACACCCTGGTCTGCCAGTTCACAGGCCCCCACCCATATCATCAGTCAGCTGCGCTGTATGTGCCCGTGTACCTGTGAAGGAGAAACGTGTGTGGAGGGGGTATCTGTAGAAGGGCAGAGGACAGAATTAGACAGTTGGATGGAGAGATTCCCCCGGCTTTTCTGCCCTGTGGTGTGGGAGCTAGGGTCCAATTTTGAGAGAACTGCAAGGCCATTTTAACAAGTCAGGATCTCATACATGAGGCCTCAGCTGTGACAACGCTCCTAGGAAATAAGTCAGCCACTCGTGACAGGCGTACTGGGCAGCTCACATCTATGAGGCAGTGACTTCAGTTCAACAAGAGACTAATCAGCCTTATCAACAAAGACGAATATGTATATGGTCATCTCAATCTAATTTATGACAAATCTCAAGATGACCCAAAGGAGTAATAAAACAAATTACCATACATAAATGTAACAAATTACCATATACAAATGTAACAAATTACCATCCCAAATGTAACAAATTATCATATACAAATGTATCCTTCCTGGCCATCGAAAACAATTTTAATAACTATAATAACCATAAAAATCATATTAAAATAAAAATGACCCAAAATTTAGTATGTAGTTTTACTCATGTAAAATTTTTATCTAAATGTGAAAAGTGATTTTAGTTTTAATTTTGTGTGATCTGCAGGATCAAAATTTAATTTAATCTCATAATGTAAATTAAAATTTTTAATGAAGAGATTGGCAGGTGTGGTGGCTCAAGCCTTTAGCCCTAGATCTCCGTGAGTTCAAGGCCAGCCGAGTCTGCATGGGGAGTTCCAGGCTAGCCAAGGCTAAACCGTGTCCACTACTCTGTCTTAACCAATTAAAACACCAAAGGGGTATTTGTATCTTAATTTTCTGACAGCACTAGTTACAATAGCCACAGGTAGAATTAAACCGAGTAAACATTAGCAACAAACTCATAAACAAAGCATGCTCTAATCATGCAACGATGTATATTATTCAGTCACCAAATGAATGAATGAAAATTTGAATCTGCTACAACATGAACCTATCCTAAAATTATTATTTTTTTAAGATTTATTTTTATGTATATGAGTAGTTTGCCTGCATGTTTGTACACCATATGCATGTATGTACTCTAAATATGTACCTGGTACCTATGAAGGCCAGAAGGGGGCATCAGATCTCTTGAAACTAGAGTTATGAGTATTTGTGAATCACTGTGTAGGTACTGAGAGCAGAACTTAAGTCCTCTGAAAGAGCAGTCAGTGCTCTTAACTACTGAGCCATCTCTCCAGCCCCCTGAAAATGTTATTCTTAACGAGATATGCTGGGTACAGAAAGGTAATTATTGCACGATAGCACTGATAAAAGGGACCAAGAATAAACAAATGTGTAAAGACCAAAAGTGGAACAGAACCTAGCTAGACTGTGGAGAAGGATTTACGACTTAGTAAGCACAGAGTTTGGGGGGCGGGGGTTGATGAAAAATGTTTTGTTTCAGGAGTGACGGTGGACGGTTACTGAACTGTGTGATCAAGACGATAAATGGTATACATGTTTGACCACAACGTTGAGAGATGCTCCTCCCACTCTGTGTGGCAGCAGCAGGGAACTGTCCCCACTCTGGTGAGCCCTCCTGTCTGCCGCTGAGGAACACAGGGCTTCCCTCAGAATCACAACTGCCATCTGCACTCTTACCTCCATAGGAACTCTGGGTAATGTCATAGCCCCAGCCCTTGGCACAACATTTGGCACATAGTAAGGACTTTTTAAGGAATGATAATGGAAGGAAGAAAAACTGTCTCACCCAAAGTTTTACTGAACCTGCTTGGTCAGGCTAGAAGCACAAATCCCAGGTCTATTACCTATCTCCAAGTGAAGTGGTGTAGTGTGAAGTATTGCAGTTTCTTGTTTATTCTTTTGGGTTTTGGTTTGTTTGTTGGCGTTTTGGTTTGTTTATATGTTTGGTTGGTTGGGTTGGGTTTGGTTTGGTTGCTTAGTTGGTTGCGGTTGCTGTTTTTGTATTTCAAAACGAGGTTTCTCTGTGTAATCCTGGCTGTCCAGGAACTCACTCGGTACACCAGGTTGGCCTGAAACTCAGGGATCAGCCTGCCTCTGCCATCCACGCGCTGGAATTAAAGGCATGCGCCGCCACATCTGGCAAAGTATTGTAGTTTCACATTTTCTGGAAGCATGAGAATGTCGCGTTGACATTGCTCTCAGTTGTTCACTCGTGGGGCTGTCACGGGTGAGAGGTGTAGATGATGGCCGACATCACTGGTTCTCTCTGAATCCTCCTACATTACAATGGCCATGTGACCAGGTCACACCAGAGCCTGACACCACGGAAATTCCCCTCGACAACTTCTCATCTGTGCTCCTCATGGAAAGTAGACAAGAGCCATAGGCTGAAATATCCTGAGACAGTGACGTTTATGCGACAAAGAAATAAGTTTCAATGTCAATTGAGATGCATGGACTGATGGTTCAGTCTCCAAAATTCACATTAAAAAGAGGGTAGGGGCCCATCCGGGAATCCATCCCATCATCAGCCACCAAACTCAGATACTAATGCACATGCCAGCAAGATTCTGCTGAAGGGACCCTGATATAGCGGCCTC
>NC_034608.1:63532601-63540851 GCF_900095145.1 Mus pahari
GGGGAGCAGGGGCGGGGGGGGGGGATATGGAACTTTCGGGATAGCATTTGAAATGTAAATAAAGAAAATAATAATAATAATAATAAAAGAGGGTAGGGGGACAGAATGTATGTGTATGTGTGTTGGGCAGGGTGACACACTGGTACACCAAGCTCTGGAGAGGCAGAGGTAGGCAGATCCCTGGAGCTCACTGCTTATAGACCAGCCTGGGTGAGGGAGGGAGGGGGGGTCAGGGAGGTGGATGGAACCTGAGGATGACACCTGGGGTTGGGGTTGTTGGCCCCTGACCCCCACATGCACCTGCACACACACCAACATGCATGCACACATGTACACAGAAAAAAAAAAAAAAAGATGGGCAAAGATTTGAATTAACAGTTCTTCGGGGATTATACAGCCAATAAGCACACTCAACATCCTTTGCTGTGGGAGAAATGCAAATCAAGACCACAGGAAGTACTCCTTCCCACTGATGAGACTGTTAAAATGGAGGACAATAAGAAGTGCCGGTAAGGAGGGCGAGCTTAGAAAACGGTGCAGCACTTGGCAGAATTGGACCAGCCATTCTTCAAATGGTTAAAGTAAGTTACCACGTGACCCAGTAATACGGCTTCTAGAATACACCCCGCAGAAACGCAGACACAGGTCCACACAGACACGTACATGAACGCTGGGAGCAGCATTACTCACAGGGGACCAACAAGTAGGAACAGCTCAACTCAAATGTTGCCTGTCTGGGATCCCATATAAGGTCTACAGACGGCCATGGGCAACCTTGCCTCAGTGACGCTTGGGAGGTTGGTGGCAGAGCCAGAACTGCTCATTCCGGGGTTGCGCTGTCTAGTATAATCCTTTGTCTCCAATAACAATGTAAAAAACAATGAGAGAAACAACAGACAGTAACTGATACATTCAAAATGGGGTTGGTTGGTTGGTTGGTTGGTTGGTTGGTTGGTTGGTTGGTTGGTTGCCTGGCTGGCTGGGTGGGTGGGTGGGTGGGTGGTTGGCTGGTTGGTTAGTAGGTTGGTTGGTTAGTTTGGTCTGTGGCTGGCTGGCTGGCTGGCTGGCTGGCTGGCAGGCTGGTTGGTTGGTTGGTTGGTTAGTTGATTGGTTAGTTGGTTGGTTGGTTGGTTGGTTGGTTGGTTGATTGGTTAGTTGGTTGGTTGATTGGTTAGTTGATTGGTTAGTTGGTTGGTTGGTTTGGTCTGTACATTCATGTACATCCATGTGAGTTCACATGCATGCCACAAGGCAAAAACGGAGTTCAAAGGCAAACCCCTAGGAGAGTACTTACCTCCTACCTTGTTTGAGGTAGCCTTTCTTGTTTACACCAGCACACACCCGTCTAGCTGGCCTATGAGGATTGTAGCCTACTCCCATCTCGCCATCACAGACACACTCCACTGGGTCCTCCTGCATTTACACAGATCCGAACTCAGGTCTGCTCACTAACACAGAAACCAGCTTAACCACTGAGCCATCTCCCCAGCTCTGTGCCAAGGTTTTTAGGTAACCAATTTTTATACTCTTCTTCATACTCAGATGAAAAGTTGAAATTGAAAAAAAAAAAAAAAAAAAGCCTTACCTTGGGGCCACATAGTGGTCAGGGAGAGAACTGGAATGAATGTTCTGTTCCAAGGCCACAGGCCTTCTCTCCCAAGCTCTGCTGCCATCAGAGGGCAAAGCTCGTCCACTCCGTACCACAACCTGTACATCAGAAGACTCACGGCCAGCCATGGTTCCCAGAAGCACCCGACCTGCATCTCCCCTGCCTCTGCGACTCTAGATCATAAGGATGATGCATTCCTTCCCCCAAGAGCTAAAAGCTTCTTGAGAGAGGTGTAGCACCCAACACAGCATAAAGGCTAAATGTGCTTTAAGGGATGAATGAATATCTGCCTTAGTCAGGGTTCTACTGCCGTGAATAGGCACCATGACCATCTCTCCTAATCTTTGCAAAGAGTACCACTCCTTGTGCATTCACATATGTGAACCTACAGGGGCCATTCTTATTCAAACCACCACAATCTCAAACGGCAATACCAGGCTTCGGAGTGGAGTAGACATGGTACTCAAGAAGGAGCTGAGAGTTCTACATCCGAATCCACAGACAGTGGAAGAGAGACACTGGGCCTGGCTTGAGCTTTTGAAACCGCAAAGCCGTGACACACTTCCTCTAACAAGGCCACCCTTCCTGATCTTTCCAAATGGTACCACTGCCTAAGCATTCCATTATATGAACCTATAGGGGCCATTCTTATTCAACGCAAGGGGAGCAGCAAATGAATGTGGCGGGGTCTTCCTTGCTTTGTATGAATGGATGGCATTGATCGATCGCCTGCCACCAAATCTGATGACCTGAGTTCAATCGCAGGACTCGCAAGGTGATAGAAGAGAACCAGTTTCTGCAAGTTGACCTCTGACCTCCACAAATAATAATAATAATAATAATAATAATAATAATAATAATAATAATAATAATAAAATAAGTAAATAAATTATTTATAATTTATAAAGTGGCCAACAACTCTCATTGTCTAACAATGTGGGAGATCCAGGCAGTCCCTGTGGAGCATCTCAGGTGTTAGGAAAGCCACACACACTGATGCTCGATTCTGTTGCGATGCTAGGATAAGACAGGGAAATAAATCCAAGACTGTAACAGTCCACGGCTCTCCTTGAAGCAAACAACACCCCCATCTCCCAGGAGCTGACTCTCTATGGTGGCGACCTAGAATAACCTTGCCCGGTGGGCCACTGAGTCTACACTGCTCCAGATAGTTTATCCTGAAGCCGGCTTCTTTGTGGTATGGAATTGTGTTTTATTTAAGGATGGGTTTGGAATACTTGACATTTTCTTTGTCGTGATATCCCTTCTGTAGGCTTTCGTGGAAACATCTTAAGAATGACCCAATAAACGCCACTGGTTGAAAGTGTGCTTTAAAACGAGCCTAGAATATGGGGAAGCAGAGACTGGAGAATCTTTGGGGGTCAAGGATCCACTAGTCTAGTCTACCTGGCGTGTTGTGGCTTGACTGAGAAATGCCCCCCCATATCTGAACTCTTGGTCTCCAGTTGATGTTTGGGGAGGTGATGGAACCTTCAGGAAGTAGAGGTTTACTGGAGAAAGAATGTCACTAGGAATGAGCTTACAGCTTCATCCCCACCCCGGACATGCCCCCTCCCCTAACTGTGTGAAGGAAAGACAGGAACTGCTCACTTCCTGTTCCTAGCACCGCCAGGCTGTACCTGCCCGTGTTGGCTCCATCCCTCTGGAAGTGGAAGCCAAAACAAACTCTCTTCCTTAAATTGCTTTTGGTCATGGTATTTTATCATAACAACAGAAGGGTAATTAATACTGAAATCATCCGACTAACACTGGGTGTGGCGGGCAGTTTTTGCACTCCCAGAGCATGGAGGAGGTGGAGACAGGAGGATCCCCAGGACTTAACTGGTCAAGCAGCTTCAGGCCACGGAGAGATTCTAACTCACAAGGAAAATGCTGGATGGCTCCCGAGGAATGAGATTTGGCCTTTACATACATGCAAATACATGAACACGCATACACACACACATATACACCACACGCACGCACATACACACATGCAAACACACATACACATACAACACATACATATACACACACTCATACACACACATACACACCACATACAGGCATACACACACACACATAGTCACACACACACACACACATACACACACTCATACACACCACACACATACACACCACACACACATACACACACATACACACACACTCACACATACACACTCATACACACACATATACAACACACACATACACACATATACACATACACACCACATATACATACACACATATACACACACATACACACACTTATACACACCCCCCCCACACACACACATATTCACACACACACGCACATACACAAACATACACACCACACACACACACACATACACACCACACACACATACACACACACATATTCACACACACATACACAAACATACACACACCACACACACACATACACACACATATTCACACACACACACACGCATACACACACACACACACACACACACACATACACACATGCCTCATCATCACGAAGCAGCACAGCATTCTGGACCCAGTCTAAAGGCAAAGCACTTAAGTCCCCAGGAAGTCAGCTGCAGACGCTGAACTTTTAGTCCGTTTGTTTTGAGCTACTGGTATGACCCCCCCCCCTTTTTTTTTTAAATAGAGTCTCCTTATACTAACATGGTCTTGAACTCCAGATGTTTCTGCCTCTGGGGTTTCACGCGTCCTGGAATTACAAGCATGTATCACCATGCCCAGCTTGGATCAAACTACGTCCAGGCAGGTATTAGATACGGGAGGGGAAACTGTAGGTAAATTTAGAAGGATTATTAAAAACCTTTGCTCAACAATATTAAAATCTGACTGAATCATTTCTGCCTCAGGGGAGAACTCTGAGGCCAAGCAGTGCCTTGGCTAATCTAAATTCAGTAACAAGTTAGTCAAGTATAGATAGGCAGCCAGCTGAGCTTCCAAGGTCACTTAAGAGAGGTGCGTGCCATTGCTCAAAGCTCTAAACTGCAGCTTGGGGCTGCAGAGGGCTAGAACGTGCACAGGAGCATTCTGTGTGACATTTGACCTCATCCTCATTTTAATTGAGGGAAGCACGGGAGCGAGGGGGTGGGGGTGGGGGAGTTACAAAAAGACAAGTTGCAGAATCTGGAATTTTGAAAAGGCAGATAATATCTACTTGGATCAGACAATCTTCCCTAGATACTTTTAATCAAGTCCTTGATGGGGAGCTAGGGTGAATGATAATGGTAATATCACTGGATGGTGAGAAACCATGTGGATGGTGAGGGAATGAGCAAACCTTGGGAAGTGGGCAAAGTGGCCCAAAGTTGTAGTAGTAAAAAAAAAAAACGGCAAGAGCCAGGTCTGATGGCATAGCCTGTTCTGGAAGACTGAGCTAGACTCAAGTTCAAGGCTTGCCTGGGCTGAAGACTGAATTGAGTCCGGCCACAACAATGTTGCAAGGCTCCCCATCTCTACCCCCATCTCAAAGAAAGAGCAGAAGAACCAGTTAGTGGAGAAGCCATGCTTAACACAGCGGTTCTCAACCCTGTGGGTCGTGACCCCTCTGGGAATCTGAACATCCTTTTCAGCAGGGTCCAAATCAGACGCCCTGCATATCAGATAATTACCTTAGGAATCATAACAGTAGCAAAATTACTTGTGAAGTAGCAACAAAGTCATTTTATGGCTGGAGATCACCGTAGCATGAGGAGCAGCCCTAAAGGGTCACAGCGTTAGGAAGGTTGAGAACTGCTGTCCCAACATGCACAAACCACAAGTCCAGACCTCAGACATCAAAAAAAAAAAAAAAAAAAAAAGACAAGAACTGGCAGGAGACTAACCCAAACCATCAGAGTGGACTGATTTGAGTCACAGAAAAGTACAAGGAACAGGATTAACATGTTTTAATTTTATGGTTTTTTTTTTTTAATGAATTCATAGATTAATTCTTTACTGCCTCACAAAATTCTGACAGTAACAAAGTACATGTAGGCTTTTCCTTTCCCCCCTATAATTAAGTCTGATTGTCACAAAACATTTCCACATCTCCAAATTTTTCCACCAGGGTTTTTAACCGCTAATCCCCCCACCCCTGGGACTATTATGTGTCTCTTCAGGAACTGTCTAAGCAACCTGTTTCCTGGCAGGAGCCGCAATGTGCCAATACTGGGGAGGAAAGGCTCCAAGTTCAAGGCCAAAATTAGGGGGCAGAGCGAGTAAAGAAAGAAAAGGTGGGGCCTCTTTCCTGCCAAACTTTTTCCTACGTGCATGCAATTTCAGTGGGTGTGATTTTGACAGGACAACCTTTTAAACTTCAGTATCCTGCCTTTCAAATTCTCTCCTCTCCGGGGGGGGGGGGGGAACCTCCCACGGCAGCTCCAGCTGATGTTCCCACCCAGCCCCACACCCCACGCTCCCCCTCCCCCAACTACCTAGACTCAGCAGGGAGGGACAAATAAAGCCAGCCCCCCAACTCCAGGCCCCTTGAACATCAAGTTCACCCTTGATGGAGATATGACCAAGTTTCACCAGGCCATACCCTAGACTTTAAAAAGAGGGTGTAACCCTGAAGTACCTTATTGCACGCCACTAATGACACTAGTTTCTAAAAATGTTCACCCGCCCGTTTCTACCTTTAAAAAACAAACTGCGAAGGACTCTTACTATTGTGAATTTCCCAGGTGAACTGACAGCGAATCAAATAACATGAGAGCCATAACCAATTTCTTATTCTTGGAGGAGGGCCCCTAATTATTGCTTTTCCTGTTGAGAGTGAAGTACATGACTAATTTCTTGTCAAAGAGCTACTAGACGATGATAAACGACATATTTTCCACCTCAACTGATTTCAATGCACACAGGTACCCTGCATGACCCCCCAGTTAGTCTCACCTCTAAGCTCTATACAAGAGTGACTGTGGTGGACCAGTCTTTTGCACATCAGGAAAGCAGAACAGGCAGGTAAGGGATACTGGCTCCTGTTCAGAGCACAAGGACCCTCCATCCCTGAAGCATGTGAGCTCTGGCCTCAGAGCCTCACTGGATACTGTATTTTCTACAAAGGAAAAAGACTTAACTGTAGCAACACAAGGTCCTGGGGCTTCAGAAAATACACATCTACCGTTGTTATCTCTCCGCACATCTGGAATGTAATACAGACCATCCTGCTAAAACAAAAGTCTCCTTGCATTTGTGAGGCATGAAAACTGAGTTGGCAAAATGGAGTCCTTTCTGTCAAACCCAAATAAAACATCCAGAGGACCATGAGAAGAAAAAAAAAGTCACAAACACTTGCTGTAGGAATCGTCTCCCAAGACCAACTGGGAACCTGAGTGGCCCACTGTCACTTTAAGATGGGCTTTCTCTAGTTAACTGTGGCCACTCACCAGACTCCCAAGCTCCCCTGGGACACTGCCAGCAACAGTCTTTCAAAATAGCCTGCATAGCCTTTGTCTTTCCTTAACAGAACTTTAGGCTTTCTCTGGGTTCTGACACTTGAAAAGCCAACCCTGGTCTCTATGTGTCCCAAACTGTGATTCTATTCTGTGTGCTATTCCCAAATCAACCCTTTACTTGAAGACCATCACATATAGTTAAGTGATATTGACTTTTAATTATGGTTAAAACAACAAAAATAAATCTTTGAATTAAATTACAGTTAGAATGTGAAATTGCAGCCAAGCTGGTTTTCTACCATGTGCAAAGAAAACTGATTTGCCAAAAAAAAAAAAAAAAAAAAAAAAAATCAAACAAGGAAGCCCTGGCTGGCTCCAGATTGGGGCAGAAATGAGGTTAGTTCTCAGAAGGTGGGAACAGTAAAACCCACTAAAAGTGCCACACTTAGTGCAATGCCAGCAACAAGGCCGTAGGTGGCAAACACAGGGGTGGCAGTGGCTAATCTGACTTCTGTCCTTTGCATCTTGCACAAACTGGCTAAACGCACATAGGAGGTGCTCAATGGTTGCTCATTCTTCTTCATTCTTCTTTGAGGGTATGTTTCTAACACAAAACAGAAGATCTGGTTCTAAAAATCCATTTACAGTTAGGATCAGTTGGGTTCCTTTGGTCGCAACTAACAAGATCCCCAAATCAAGCTGGCTTAAAATTAAAGAGAATTTTATTGACTCCTAACCCTGAGAACTCCTAAAGGAGTACTAGAATCGGCAGAGATTCGTCCCTGTGGTCAGGAAGAGATTCGCACCTGGCTGTTGTATGATTTTTGTTGTTGTTGTTTCTTTGCTTTGTTTTTCGAGATAGGCAGGGTTTCTCTGTATCACCCTGGCCATTCTAAAACTCGCTTGGTAGAGCAGGCTGGCCTTGAACTCAGAGATCTGCCTGCCTCTGCCTCTCAAGTGCTGGAATTAAAGGCATGCGCCTCCATGCCCGCACTGTATGAAATTTTAAACGTGTTATGTGCTGTACTTCATTTTATGCTGCTACCACAAAATATCTGAAGCTGGATTAATTAATAAAGGAAAGAAGTTTACTTAGCTTATAGTTTTAGACGTAGAAAGTCCAAGCATCATAGATTGGGCTCTGTCAATCATGGTGGCATCGTGGCTGAATCATCTCATGGTGGATGGCACCATGGCAGTAGACAAATGGACAGATAGATGATAGATAGATAGATAGATAGATAGATA
>NC_034608.1:63541051-63562077 GCF_900095145.1 Mus pahari
GATAGATAGATAGATAGAGACAGACAGACAGACAGACAGACAGACAGACAGACAGACAGACAGACAGACAGATATAGATGATATAGAGGTAGACAGAGATGAGGAAGAGATCGTGTGGTAAGGAAGCTAGGGAGTGTATGATGGTGTGTATATGCTTGGGCCAGGGAGGGGCACGATTAGAAGGTGTGACCCTATTGGAATAGGTGTGTCATTGTGGGTGTGGGCTTTAAGACCCTCATCCTAGCTGCCTGGAAGTCAGTCTTCTGCTAGCAGCCTTCAGATGAAGATGTCAAACTCTCAGCTCTGCCTGCACCATGCTTGCTTGCCTGGATGCTGCCATGTTCCCACTTTGGTGATGATAATGGACTGAACCTCTGAACCTGTAAGCCAGCCCCAATTAAATGTCATCCTTGTAAGAGTTGCCTTGGTCATGGTGTCTGTTCACAGCCGTGAAACCCTAACTAAGACAGAGTGCTAGGGTCTCCTGAGAACAGTCATGATCTTTCCCAAGAGGATGCCCTGCAAGGAGCAATGACCTAACACAAGGAAGAGCCTTAGCTCCACCATTTTTCTCTTTTTAACTGACAGGCAGTAATGGCACATATCTGTGGATGACAGCATAATAACTCAATATATATATAATATCATACTATGTTGACATATGGTAGAAAGGGGACCCACGTTTTTAAAAATGCAACCTTTTTATTTACAGCAAAAATGGGTGGAATTGATAGACATCATTTTAAGTAAAAGAAGACAGGAAGACTTGTTTCCCCCACAAGTGAATGCAGAAGAAACTGACCTCAAGTGTGGAACATTGACCCCCCCCCCAAGGTTGGAAAGGGTGGGGGAGGAGGAATGGAGGCAGGCTGGAGAATGGATGTCAAGATGTGAACGGAGGAGGAGTCAGGTCCAGTTCTATAGCACAGCAGAGTGACTATCAATGGTTTACAGTGACCAAGACCTCTACTCATAAAGACATCAGGAGATGGAAGGCAGTTTGTCCTGACCAGCATTGTCTTTGTCAGGGTTTCTATTCCTGGACAAAACATCATGACCAAGAAGCAAGTTGGGGAGGAAAGAGTTTATTCAGCTTACATTTCCACATTGCTGTTCATCACTGAAAGAAGTCAGGACTGGAACTCAAACAGGTCAGGAAGCAGGAGCTGATGCAGAGGCCATGGAGGGATGTTCTTTACTGGCTTGCTTCCCCTAGCTTGCTCAGCCTGCTCTCTTATAGAACCCAAGACTCCCAGCCCAGAGATGGCACCACCCACAAGGGGCCTCTCCCCTCTTGATCACTAATTGAGAAAATGCCTTACAGCTGGATCTCGTGGAGGCATTTCCCCAACTGAAGCTCCTTTCTCTGTGATAACTCCAGCCTGTGTCAAGATGACACAAACTAACCAGTACAAGCACCAATGGTCTAACTGGAAGTTAATGGACTTCCTGGAAGTCCACCTTCTCCAAACCTCAGTCACCCTGTGTCACTTAGAACCATAGGGAAACCTACGTCTAGACCCAAGCAGATGGATAAGCCACCGCCCTGCCTACAGATGCTCTCCAGGGACAGGCAAACACTCCGGTGGGCTTTGCAGCTACAACACTGAGACGCACAAGAGAAACAATGTTGAGCTGAAAGCTTCGGCTAAAAAGAACTGAAACTCCCTTTTCCCACGCTCTCCAACCTCTTGCTGCTACATACAACGCACAACAGTGCCACCATCTTAAAGATTATTGAACCGGGATTCATGTTTTTAATTTTCACAAAAAAAAAAAAAAATCAAAGTATGTTGGAAGGCAAGTTTTAGAATATAACAGACGCACTAAACATCTCAAAGATAGTGTAATCAACTCCTGACTTGGTTGTGATAGTCGTTTATAATGAACATGAAAAGTTATTCAGACAAGAATCCAATTTAATTTCTGTCACCAAAGAGAAAAATGAGTACAGAATTCATAAAGGGATACCACTTCTTTGGGCAGGACAGGAGTAAAAGTTTATTTTTTTTATAAAATCTCTCATTCCTTAATCCTTGCTGGCAGGATAACTTTTGGAGAGTTTCAGTCAGCTTCATAAATGCCCTTAGAAAACAGCAGAGTAAGCAATCTGCCGTTCTAATCCTCTGGCTGGCACCAAAGCCAAGCTGCCTCCCTTCTCACGCCTGTCACAGATGAAATGAACTTGATCAAACTCGTGTGTGCAGTAGCAGATTGGGTTCCAGGGGAGTGTGTGTGTGTGTGTGTGTGTGTGTGTGTGTGTGTGTGTGTATGGATTACCCATGATTCTCTGTCTAGTTTTAAAAGGTGGTCTCAGTTTAATATATATATATAATATATATGTTTGTATGTATATGTATAATCCACTAAGCTTAAGGCAAGTCCCAGTACTCTACACTGAAACTTGCAAGCAAGATTCCTCCCCCAACACACACCCTGCAAACAAGAGTGTATGATCTTAAAGCAAGCAGAAATATCTCACTAAACTTCATTTTTCCAGTCACTAAATGGCGGCTCAGTTGACAAGAAGTTTTTCAGTGTGTAGGGCCAGACAGAATAATAAACACACATATCAAAAAACTGAAATCTGGGTACCTGAGAAAATGGATCCGTAGTTCAGAGCACACGCTGCTCTTCCATGGGACACAGCTAGGTTCCCTGTGCCCACCGCAGGCAGACAGCTCGCCGCTCCCTGTGACTCAAGGCCCAGGGGGGTCCTTGCACCAGGTACTCATGTGGTACACATACACAGGCAAGCAAATGCTCATAAAATATAAATAAATAAGTCACCTAGAACAACACCCTGAGACCTGTCAGCCATTGGGTTGTCTCCAATGCATAGCTCACCCTGCCACCCTCACTCCACCTAGGCAAAGAAACGGTCATCGTCGCTTCACAAAACACACCCTCAAGTGTCTATAAACATTCATTTAAAGGAGCAAGTCAACATGGTGATGTTCCAGATGCCATTCAAAGAAGCAGCGAGTGGAAGGGGTGGGGATGATGAGAGAAAGGGAGAAAGACAGGTATGACAGCTCAGCAAGGAGGTGCCCAGCACATGCCACACACCAGCCCCGGGCTCCTCCCTATGGCGATTTCTTCCTCCTTCCCCATCCCCGTCAGTAGCCTTATCTTGCGTCAATCACCGAGACATAACTCTAGAGATAAAAGCAGCCAAGAGAGGGTGTTTTCCTGAGTCCAATCAATCACCATGACCAGATGACAGCAGTTGGAAATTATCTCTCGCCACCCCCTAACTGTGTCTTGCAAAACAGACGCATGGGGAAAAAAAAATTAAATCAAGTACAATTATACACAGAACCTCCAGGCACGCTGCTTTAAAAACCATTACCACGGGCTGGGGTGAGGGCTCCCTGTCTAAGAGCGTACACTGTTCTTCCATATGAGTTAGGTTGCCAGCAGTCACATCAAGCCGCTCACCTGTAGCTCCAGCTCACAGGGACCCAGTGAACTCTTCTAGCCTCCACAGGCACCTGCATACATGGGCCATTCACTCACACAGACATACATACATGCAACATAAATAAAAATAAGGAGAAACCTTTCGGGTTTGCTTGTTTGCTTCTGAGACGGCGTCTCACTATGTAGCCCTGGCTGTCCTAGGTAGACCAGGCTGGCCTCGGACTCATAGAGATCCACCTGCCTATTACCAAAGTTCTGGGATAAAAGGCTCTTTCAGAGGCCCTGAGTTGAATTCCCAGCAACCACGTGGTGGCTCACAACCATCTGTAATGGGATCTGATGCCCTCTTCTGGCATAAGTGCAGACAGAACGCTGTATACATAATAAATAAATGAATGAATGAATGAATGAATGAATAAATAAATGAATGAATAAATAAATAAATAAATAAATCTTTTTAAAAAACTGAGCCTTTTTTGATTACTAATTCGAACAAATAAACTACCAAAATAAATGTTTAAACGCTGAATAGTTTATATTAAAAGAAGTTTATATTAAAGATATACTTTTAAGTGTGATGATAGCATGAATTTTAAGTAAAAGTTACAAGGTATTTATGATTTTTAAAAAAGACCCATGAGATCCACTTCTACATAAAGAACGGAGACAAAGGAATAGGAAGAGGTGGCTAGGACAAAGACAGCCCGTATGCTATCCTGGGAGGTGAGACCGTGGAAGCTCATTATGTCCAATATCCATTTGTCCTGCCTAGTTTTGCTGTCAACTTGATACTCTGTGGAAAAGGCACCCTCCTTTGAAGAGATGCCTATATCAGACGGCATGTCTATGAGAGCATTCTCATGATGTAGGAGGGCCTAGCCCACTGTGGGCAGTGCCATCCCTTAGGCAGGTGAGCCTGGGATGAGTGACAAAGGGAGCAAGCCAATGAGCAGTGGTCCTCCATAATCTATACTCTAGCTTCTGCCTCCAGCTCCCTGCCTTGAGTGGGGCGGCGGTTTTCTGTAAACTGAAAGAAACCCTTGCCTCCCCTAAGTTGGTTTTATCACAGCAACGACAGCAAACCAGAACGCTGCTCACAGTGCTATTTTTTTTCATAACAATACACTATCTTTAGCTTTAATTTAAAATAGATTTTTAATTTTAACCCAAGTACAGGTTGCAGCAGGCTTTCTGAGTTTAAATGCTAGATGGTGGTGGTGACTGGGAACAGGGCGAAGCCTCCTTTACTACACTGCCTCAGTTTCCTCTTCCAGTGCTGATCCTGGCGCCTGTGTCAGCTTTGCTGAGTCATGTCATCTGTAACTCCAGTTATTTGCGAAGCCGCTGCCTCTCTTGCTAGCATCCCAGCATCTCTAGTGTGCTTGCTGAAAACTCACTACTAAGAATACAGAGGGACAGGAAGCATCCTTTCTCCTGTCAGGATATTTTGGTCCTGTTGCAGTAAACATTATGTGGGGGTTTCTACGCCATCTTAGATCATTTGGTTCCCAATGAAAAGACATGACATTTTTATACTTATAATAAACCTTAAAGCCTTAGAGCTGGGTAGATGTCAACCTTCTAAGCTAGTCTATTTCCCTGTCAGTAAGCCCAAGATACCACTTGCCATGTTCTGCCCTGGGCCACTCCTACTCCAGCAGGCCGACCTCACAGTCACACACTCATGATCCACCTATGCTATGGTGTCTTCCTCCTTCTTCTCCCTCTCCTCCCTCTCCTCGGACCCCCAAGCCCAGAACCGAAGCTTGAACACTCCATCTCCCTCTGTTCTTCCCTGTTACCAACTATGGGCATCTTTATTAACCAATAGTTATAAATTAAGGAGCAAGGTTGGCACAACAAAAGCTGGTATATGTGAGAATCTACTCCTCTTGAGGCAACTAGATCCCAGGACACAGAATTCAGCATTACAGTACGTGGCAAACCTCAACATGGTCTAAGAGTGGATTACAAATGGGAAAGAGAAAAACAAACTTGAGTTACCCAAATACTGAATGACTGAAAAGGCTGTCGGTTTTCAGCTCAAAGCCTCACGTTCACCTTCCTCTACCATATGAATTACTGCCATTCTTGGTCCCAGAGAATCTTCTAGAAGAGCTGTTCTCAACCTGTGGGTTTCAACCCCTGTGGCAAACATCTATCTCCAAAACTAGTTTCATTACGATTCATAACAGTAGCAAAACTACAGCCACGACGTAGCAACAAAATAGCTTCACGGTTGGGGTTCAGCCCAGCATGAAGAACTGTATTAAGGGGTCACGGCCTTGGGAAGGTTGAGAACCACTGCTCTAGCACAGGTTTGCCTTGGGAGCCAACGGCTTTCTGTTGCTTGTTTCTTCCAGCCCAACCCCCCTCTGCCTACTTTCCTCCCAACAGCCTTGTGTTCCCATCCTACCTACTAAACCTGATGGAAGCTACAGCTGGGGCTACACAGCCAAGGCCCTGGGGAGAGGGGCAGACATGCCCAACCTGTGCTAACGCAACAGAGAGAGAGAGCTTCTTACACACACACTGATGAAACTCAAGCATCTGCCGAGAATCAGCTCTCCGAGAAAGCAGCCCCAGACTTGGGGTGATTCGTCCATTCTGAAACCCACATTGAGCTCACTTGACTATCCAGGGTGCTAGGAAATGGGGTGATCTGAAGGGTGCCCTGGGAGATGATGCGATCTTAAGGAGCAAGGATCAACTGGAAAAGGCAGGTCATTAGGGGCTTGTCCCTGAAGGAGAGATTGGGAGCCTTGCCCTTTCCTTTCCCCCCTTCCTTCCTGGACACTACGAGGGAAAGCACCTTTGCCCCACGTACGTCCCACTGCGATGTGCTGGCCCCCACCGCAGGCCTAAAACAGTAAAGACCTGTATCCACAAACAAAAGCCTTTCAAACTGAGAGCCAGTTGAACTCTTTCCTCCTCACAAGATGCGTACCTCGGGTACTTTATCATAGCTGCAGAAAGCTAGCTTAGCCCTTCGTCCCCTCTGCAACACATTTTGATGTCTAACCACCTGCCTACCTGAGCCCCCAGGTAAAACCCTGCACACGGAGGAGCTAGAGCCATGGGCATAGCATCGTCCGTATCCCCCACGGTGCCTAAAATCTGCATAGCACGTAATATGCACTCCAGTGCTCCATTAGCTCAAATACCCTCAAATTCCTAAAAATGCACATTTTCTTTGCTTTCGTCTGGTTTCCTGCACGGCAAATAATATAAACTTAACTTGTCATTTTGCCAAAAAGGAACACCCCCCCCACCCTACTTTCACCCCCCCCCCCAGCAATCACAATGCTGTTTCGTGGTCATTTATTTAAAATTTATCACCCCTTCCTTCCACTGTGCCTTTTCCAATCAGATGTGACTGAGGTTTACTGGAGGAGCCACGGTCTGTGGACTGGAAAAGTAAAATGGGAGCCAATGGAAGCAGAGAGTGGGAAAGAATTTGCTTTGAAATAGAGGGGATGGGCTGGAGTTGTAACTTGGTTGGAGAGATTGCCAGCCTTGAGTGTGCAAAGCCCTGGGTTTGACTTCTAGCGCCATATGAACTGGCCACCTAAAATCCCAGCACTGGGGAGGTAGAGGCTAGAGGACCATCCTTAGCTACATTGCAAACTGGAGGGCAGCCTGAGCTATGTGAGACCTTCTCAAAATTTAAAACAGCCACCACCCTCACCCCACCCCAGCCCCATCCCTGAAGTACATGAGAACACACACCCTTAATTCCAGCACTCGTCAGAAGAGGTAGGCAGTTCTCTGTAAGTCTGAGGCCAACCTGGTCTACATACTGAGTTCTAGGCTAGCCAGGGCTACACAGGGAGACCCTGTCTCAAAAAGTAAAATACAACAGGAAGAAAATTCAGTGCATGTTCTGAGTTTAGATTCCCAACACCAACTAAACAGTCCGACGTTGTGCTTCACATGGTAACCCTGCTCTGGAAGGACAAACATAGGCAGGTCCTGGACACTCAGTGGGCAGCTAGTCAAGCCAGAAATGTCCAGTGCCAAGTTCAGTGAGAGACCTTATCTCAAAAAGATAGGGTGGAGGGAGAGCAATAAAGGTACTAGACTCAACCTCTAGCCTCTACACATGTGCATATAGCAGCAATGCACACAACCACACACACACACACAAACACACACATAAACATACACACAACCACACACACACCCCTGCATACAGGAACACAAACTCACACATGCACATACAGAAATGCACATACATGTGTATACAGGAACACAGAGATGTGTATACAAGAACATACGTGTGCATAAAAGAAAAGACGCACACACGTGTGCATACAGGAACAAAATCAGATATACCCTAATTAGTTGATTAAAATGAAATGAGAGAAGCATTGGGAGATCAGAATATTTTATTTGCTTTGTGACCCAGAAAAAAAATAAAGTCTCAGCTATGAGAGAATTAACTGTTCAGGTCTCCTGTTCCCGCCAGTCTCGATGCCGCATCAGAATTCCCTCATCACAAAATGATGCTGCAGCTTACAAGATGGAGCCCAACAACATGGTTATGGAACACTGCTAAATTACCTTAACACTCTCTGCTTTCCCCAGTTTGCAGAGCCACAGCAAAGGAGACCTTGTAAAAAAGCACTCCTCACAAAAAGTTGGTAGCCAGTTTCACAAGATGCACAGCCATGCACGTCAGGCTGCCTATCTGGGGATGTGATCAAGTCCCAGGGCTGCATGTGAGGGACGACGGTGGATTAGTGTTACACCATTTTTAACATACACCCTACATCACTCCATATGGCAATTTAAAATATGCCCAGGGATTGACTGCATTCTTGTCTTAAAGCATCTATAGTCAAGAAGTATGGATGGGAAGGACCAAG
This sequence comes from Mus pahari, assembly GCF_900095145.1. NCBI lineage: Eukaryota > Metazoa > Chordata > Mammalia > Rodentia > Muridae > Mus > Mus pahari. Next base: position 63,549,343 of record NC_034608.1, read on the forward strand.
TTTCGAAAAGCCCCAGAGGTTCTCGAAGTCACTGGAATCCAAAAACCGGTTCCTTGGATAAGACTCCTGCCAGCGGTTGTTTGCCAAGTGGACTAGCGAGGGGAGAGCCCTCCAGGTGTTGCTGTCTCTGCTAAGATGATAGACATGCTTTCCTGTCTCCTCTTGTGACCACATCGGGTGACTCAACACACCCACTTCTTTGCCTCTTTTCCTGTAGCTGTGGTGAAAGCAACTTAAGAGATTCGGAGATTGGTTCTGGATCCCAGTGCCGAGGTCCACCACCACGGAGAGAATGTCTAGGGAGCAGACACTTAAAGGAGCTGGTCACATTACATCCACAACCAGGAAACAGGGATGCAAACACGCCGTGATGGTTTGTAGATGCTTGGCCCAGGATGTGGCCTGATTAGGTGTGGCCCTGTTGAAGTAGGTGTGGCCTTGTTGGAGCAGGTGTAGTCTTGTTGGAATGGGTGTGGTCTTGTTGGAGTGGGTGTGGTCTTGTTGGAGTGGGTGTGTCACTATGGGTGTGGGCTTTAAGATCCTCATCCTAGCTGCCTAGAAGCCAGTATTTCCCTAGCAGCCTCCAGATGAAGATATAGAATTCTCAGCTCCTCCTGCACCATGCCTGCCTGGATGTTGCCGTGGTCCCACCTTGATGATAATGGACTGACCCTGTGAACCTGTACGCCAGCCCCAATTAAATGATGTCCTTAGAAGAGCTTTGGTCATGGTGTCGGCTCACAGCAGTAAAACCCTGAGACAGGCAGTGAAAGGCAGGAGTGAATGTTACTGCTCGGCTGGCTCCCATTCTCCATTTATCCAGTGCAGGATGCCAGCCAGGGAATGGTGCCACTCCCAACAGACAGGTCTTCCCACCTCAGTCAACATAACATATTCAAGATGATCCCCCACAGGCATGCTCGGCAAAAACGGACAACACTAGCCTTCATGTCCACCAGGCAGGAAAAGACAGAGCAGACTTCCGTGTGCCCTGGTTTCCCAATTCTTGGACACTAAAGCACAAGGCAGGATGAGAGAAAGAAAGCTGTCCCCATCCCACAGTCTGCCTTGGATCACCCACTTCCAGACAGCCATGGCCTGCAGGTGACAGTCTGTAAAAGGGCAGACTGCCATTGATGAATCTCTGTAGTTACCTTTGCCTTCCAAGAGGAACACCTGACTAAGGCTTGACCTACACGTGAAGGTTGCCAGGGTGGAGAGAGTGGAAGGGTTGTATAACGGGGTCACTTATGACACCCCCTCTAAGGAAGACAAAGCTGTGGTCTGGAGACACAGGGGCTGTGGAGCAGGGCTCAGCTCACCATTGGGCAAGAACCCTGTTTGTCTCTCCGTTTCAGCTTCCCAGCAAGTGGGGATAAGGGGAACCCCACTAAATTTCAGCAAAGATGATATACATCATTTACAACTGCCAGCAGCCAGTTCTGGCATTGCGCAAACATCAAAGTGTACTTACATTAACCAGGATGGTTGCAGGCTACACGGCACACCTAGGCTGTGGGGACCGTCATCATGTGTGCAGTCTGGTGCCGACGGCCTACACAGCACATCGCTGCACAGAAACGGACTAGCTCGGAATCCAGCACAGCGGCTATCAATAAACGGCGGCTTTTAGGGGCTCATTCTCAAGCAACAGCGATGGCACAGACTGCTTCCAGGCTCACAGTTTATGGGGGTCGGCTTTTCCATGGCCAAGCAGTAGACAAACTCTCCGAAGCTGTACTTCTGGGCTACAGACCCCAGCAGGCCCGTTAACTGAACCCCGAGGCAAAGCTCAGGCTGGCAGAGCAGAGACAGTGGCGAGGGAGGGGGGACGTAGAACTCTCCCTGCAGAGGAGCCTCTGCAAAGCCCACCTGCCCACCAGGGCTCAGCCATGACCATTACAGAAGGCATTACCGGTTCACTTGGGGTCACGTGTTAACGCGTCCAGCAGAGAGCAGGAAGGACATTGAGGTTTTCTGGAAAGAGAAAACCTCCCGGGGCTGGCTACACTCTGGCATGAATAACAGTGGCATAATGCTTTCGCTCGTACTTTATGGAAAGTCTACCTGCTCGCACAGGTTTCTGCCTATTAAAACACAGGAGAAAACGAAGCCATTATCTGCATTCCATGACGAGCCACTGGGTTCCGCTCAGCCAAGGGAGAGTCCCAAGCAAGGCTCTGGGTACAATTCAAGGACAAAATAAAGTCATTAAACTACATTGGATTAGCAGCAGGGAAGGAGGGCCAGGAGTGAATGAACAGGTCCGTGACCGGGGGGGGGGGGGGGGGAATCAAACTTGAACTTCAGTGTTTTCTTTTTCTATTTGCAGTTACCTTGGGTGTCTCAAACACCACCCAGGAAACTCGCCAGCTCAGCCTATGGTATTGAGTCAGCATATTTTAAAACTAGGCAGGAAAATGTCAGTCCTTTACAAGACACACACCTAATAATACTCAGTGACCATACTCTGCCCGGCATATACAAAGAGACCAAAACCGAACAAAAGGCAGGGCAATCTGCTGTGTGTTTTCAGAAGCCAAAGCTTTGGGAGGCCAGAGGGGGGAGATGGCTACATTTGAAATTTGTATTTCACTGAAGCAGGGCACGCAGAGGCATGTCCGAGCCTGCAGAGCCCGCAGAAAGTGCCCAGGTTCACAACGAGAGCTCCTGACTGGAATACCCAGCTTTAGCGGGAGGAGAAGTAGAAGCAGGTGTCACCGAGGGGAAGCCACAGCTAGTGACAACTGAAGTCTCTCCTCAGAAGTCAAAAAAAAAAAAAAAAAAAATTGCTGAGGCACAGAAGGGAGATGGTGAATCCTCCCCACATAGGCCCCCCATAATAGGACCCCTCTGTATAAAACAGAGAGGTATACAGGCAAGCAGGTTTTCAGGCCTGCAGACACAGGACCACTTATGTCACAAAATAAAAAACACTGTAGGGCCAGGCAGATGCTCAGCTGACAGACTTGGTGAGCGCTACCAAGCCTGACCACCTGAGATCAATCCCTAAGGCCCACATGGTAGAGAGAGAGAGATTTGGCAAGCTGGACTTTAACCTCCACACATATGCTACAAGTGTGTATCTGTCCACACATGTTAATTGGTTATTTAGTTAGTAAGGTAATTAAAAACTAACCTGAAAAATGATTACCACCTGGTTTTGAGATCTTTTTAAAACATGGAAACAAGGTCACACATCCAATAAGAGGGAAAAAAAAAGAACTACTTTACAGATTAATATCTAATGGTTTTCTTTAATGTAGTGATAGGGGCTAGGTGTCTTGAAATGATCCAGTTTAGGGGTCTAGATCAGGTTTGCTTTCTCTGCCAGTCTGGGTGGTGGTCGCTCACTCTGGAAGCAGAGGCAAGGGGATCTTTAAGTTTGAGGCCAGCCCATTCTACAGAGTGAGTTCCAGGACAGCCAGGGCTACACAGAGAAACTCCATCTCAAAAAACCATTAAAAAATAAAATAAGAATAATAATAATAACAATAATAATAAAGACGTTAAGGACCAGACAAGCCTAAAGCAAGTAGGTGGCAGTGGAGAACTGACAAGAGTCTCAGCAGGTGAAGAAAGGAGTTTCTTGGGGGTGTGCAGACACACATGCAACAGACACACAGATACAGCAGACACACATGCAGCAGATACACACGCAGCAGACACACGTGCATCACACACATGCAACAGACACATACATGCATCACACATACATGCAGCAGACACATACAGCACACACATTCATCACACACATGCAGCAGACACAGGCATGCACCACACACACATGCAGCCGACACACAGATGCAGTAGACACACATGCACCAGACACACACATGCAGCAGATATACACATGTACCAGACACACATGCAGCAGACACACGCATGCAACAGACACACACATGCACCAGACACACACACGCACCAGACACACACATGCAGCAGACACACGCATGCAGCAGACACATGCATGCAACAGACACACACATGCAACAGACACACACATGCAACAGACACACACACACACCAGACACACACATTCACCAGACACACACATGCAGCAGACACACGCATGCACCAGACACACACATTCACCAGACACACACACGCACCAGACACACACATGCACCAGACACACACATGCACCAGACACACACACTCACCAGACACACAGAGAAAAAGACCCTCTGCGGCAAAACTGTGGAGAGACTTGAGAAACGGAAAAATCCAGCCTGTTCTAGGGGGCTGTGGGTTTTAACACTCCTGAAGGATTTTCCTCCCCTGACTCAGGGTTGGTCATCTTGAAGGAAGAAGCTAGGGTGGTTGGTTGGCCCAGAGCAACAGTCTCAACATTTTTAAGACTATTTTCAAAACTTTTGTTGCGGTGTGTGAGTGTTTTGTCTCCAAGTATTGTGGGTACCACTTACATGTCTGGTGCCCACAGAGACAAGCAGAGGGTGTCAGATCCCCTAGAACTGGACTTAGGGATGGTTCCGAGCTGCTATGTAGGTACTGGGAATTGAACCCAGGTCCCTGGCAAGAGCAGCCAGCGATCTTAGCTACTGAGTCATCTCTCCTGCCCTGACAGCATTAGAAAAAAACAAACAAACAAAAAAAAGGAGTGTGAAAAATATTTTTATTGTTGACACACGTATGTTCTCTTCAAGTATCATCATTTGATATTGGACTGTGACACTTGTATGTCTGAAACCTCCGGAAAAAGTAACGGAGACCTCAAAGAGCCAAATCGCGAGCAGGAAGTCGATGTTCTTGGTTGCTCGGTTTGCTGGCTTCAGGGTGGTTTTTTTACTCCGTTGAAACAGCTCTGGAAGAGAAGGTAGTAGCGCCATGTCCTTGGAAGAGAATCGTCTACATGGTTTAACCGCTAGACCTCACTGCGGGTTGAAAGCTTAGCATGATTTTTCTCTTTAGCGGAGAACTCGAACCTTCGAAAGTCAGCATTCTCTCTCTTCCTATCATGATACTAGGCGTAACCTATACCCGGACTGTCAGAACACGGTTACAGTTGGTCATAACTAATAGCAAACGTGCTCACTATTCTACAGCAACACCGAATCAGCCGGCGAGGGTAGAGCTCACCTCTGGGTGGGAGCTGGCCCTTGTCTTATCGGCCAATCCAGTAGGGCAGGGCAGGGACTCGGCCAATCCAGCAGGGCAGGGCAAGGACTTGGCTAGGAACCAGCGCTATGGAAGGCCAGTTCACCCTAAGGCACTGTGATTTTCCTTCCCAGCATCCCCCCCCCCACCTCCCACCCCCCATAGTGCAGTCCTTACCCGCTGAGCTACCGGGAGATCCTGCAGGATCTGCCCGGCTTCTTAAGGCCTGACTCAGAAAGACATAACTCTCTCTTCTCTCCCATCTTTTACTTTTGGATGCTGGCTAGAGCCTTTAATATGCTTTTAAACTCCCTAATTAACACGTTGGGCTTCCTTGCTCCGTTTCTAAAGTTCCCCTTCCCAGTACGGGGGTGGGGGGGTGGGGGGGTGGGGAGGGGGGGAAGGCGGGTGGGCCTGTGGACACCGGCCACCAGGCTGTTGAGCTCCAAGCCGCAGCCTTAGTGCACCCAGCAGCTGGGGCGTTCACAGCTCACTTGCTCTGGAGTTCTCTTTTTAAACTCTTATAAAGTGTTCTCATGCTTCTGTTCCAGTCCACTCTTTGCCCTCCATCTTCCATGTGTGCCTGTACTTAATTTATTTTATTAACGAGACTCAAGACCCCAAAGACCAGACCTTATTTCTCAGGTAACATTTGATATCTCTACTGGGGTTCCCTGGGAACTTCTGATAACAATTCTCTTCTGTCGTGCACACACACACACACACACACACACACACACAGAAAGAGAGACAGAGACAGAGACAGAGAGACAGAGAGAGACAGAGACAGAAACAGATAAATTTTTGATCGTATGTCCAAAGCTCTATAGTAAGTGTGTTTCTGAACATTTGCATATCAAATTATGCAAATTTTACAGTTTTGTCTGTCTTTCCCCTGCAAATAGAAAATTTTCAGTATCCTTTTTATTCTACTGAAGGCTCCACGTTTTTCACTCCCCACTGGGGTGACACAAAGAGGCAACCTACAGTGTCACAAGAGTGGACTGAAAAAGATCCTGTGTTCGCTCCTACTCTGAATGTCATTTGGCTCGGCATCAACAGCAAGGACCATCATGTCCTGTAACAATACATCATCTCACACCCTTTCCTCTCAACCATGAGAAAAATGCCTTCCTCCCTAACTAAAAACGTTGCACAACCACAGTGGAAAGGCTTATACAAAGGTCTTTATAGGATCCATTATTATTTTTATATCTGGTCCTAGAGATAAAATGACTACATCAAACCTTATGTGAACATCTGGGTAGTTTTTTGACACACACTGCTAAAATGCTTTCGGAAAAAAAAATTAGTTTACAATATCACACTGCCAGTGCATTAAGGCATCAGACTTACGTCATCTTTACCCACATTCAGCTTTTCCCAGTCTAAAAATCATAGTTTGGAGCCACCACCTGCATCTGCTTAGTATTAACAATACTTTTAAGGACACTTATGCAGTGCTGAAACGTGTGCATTAGCCCAGAAAACTGGATTAGAAAATATAAACCAAAGTTTGCAGTCTCTACCTTCAAGACGATTACAGTCTGATGGGAAAGACACATTCAAAAATCACCTGTTAATATGAGCAAGCAGATTATACAGTATGACATAAACAAGCAGAATAAAAACATAATAATTGGCCTATAAATGGGAATCTTCTGAACCTTTACAGCTGGAGAAGGCTCTCTTAACTGAAATGCCTGGATGCGCTCTCTCGGCATAAGGGTAAAGTCTGCACAGAGGCGCGCTACTTGAAAAATTAAATATATTCACAGTGTTACAAGGAGCTGACTGCACTGCCCAGACTTCATGCTGCAGTCATCAGCGCTTGTGGGAAGGATGTGAACATTCTCTCTCCTGACACAATCCCTTCCCTGAAAACAAGAGCACTTTCAGTGTAGGTCATGCTCTTGACCTGTAGTTGGCCGGTGTAGACTCACGTTCTGACAACGGAGCTGATCCCACGAACGTGAACTGGACAATTCATATTCAGCTGCTCTCGAAAGCAACTGCAATTCCACTCTTTCAGCCAGAAACTGATCTTCCACTGTTGAACTTTCAGAAATGTTAACAGAAGGAAGAAATTTTGTTTTAAAGGGCCGTACTTAACTTTTTTCTTGTTTTAATCTAAAATCTTCCAAGTGACATTTTAAAAGGTATCACACGCAAATGTGACTTTATCTACGGAGCAATTTGAGTATGTAAGTTTGAGGTGTGACTTATTCGTACTGCATGTAAGTTTGCTGGCTAAGCCTGCTTTTAAATTCTCACTATGAATAGAATTACACAGAGCTGGACCTTAGGAGAGCTGGCTTATTTCCTTTTGGCCACACTCCTGAAAATAAAGGAACTCACATTATTTTAAGAATCCTAGTGTTTCTGAGTTTTTGTTTTTTGTTTTTGTTTTACCCAGAGAAACTTATTTATCAGTGAGATATATTTAGGTACTGTTTGTTTGCTTTTGTTTTGGGTTTGTTGAGACAAGGTCTCTTCACATAGCTCTAGTTGGGTGTCCTGGAACTCACTATGTAGACCAGGCTGGCCCCTGGATCCTCCAGCCTCTGCCTCCAGAGCGCTGAGATTAAAGGCGTGCTCCACCAGTGCCAGGCTATTCACACCAAGCCTGGTTCTTAACGTTCATTTTAAACCTGGAAAGTGAGCAGAGAAGGAATTTATCAAGTAAAGATTTCAGGGGAAGGGTGTCTAGTTAACCGGTTGTCTATCGGTAGGTTAATCTCATCGCTAGCAGTGTGGCTGTTAACTCCATGGCGCTCTCTAACCTGGAGATTCGCCTGTCCTGAGACACAGCTTTCCTGGCTTCATGTCCGTCTCGATTTGGAATCATTAGAAATGTCTATGGTTACTGCTACATGTAGGCAAGGAACGAGTTCCAATGAGAAAAGATGAGAACAAACGCTTACCGCCCACACGAACAGCACGCTACCCTGGCCCTCAGGCTGGAACCTAGGGTTACACCTCCCAAAGGTCTCGAGAATTCCTGGAGGATCCTTGTGGCTTTGAAAGCAGTGTGAGCCAGACAGATATAAGGCCAGGATCCTCCTTAACCTGTGGCGTGTGACCCTGCGACCAAGGTACTCAAACATCGGACAGCTTATACAGTATGAACTGGCAAAACAAACAAAAAACAATTCCAATCTCCAAATAGCATTCCGTGTGGCCTCCTCCTATCCAATGGCTGCCTCTGCTCCTGTGCCCTCCACTGCCCCTCCCTGACCTGTGAGCCCCGATCAGTGCTACGTTTTCTTGGCTTAGTCAAACTTCACTCAAGTTCCTGAACAGTTTCCCAGGCCCGAGTATGCATTTGCATTTGTGTGTGTGTGTGTGTGTGTGTGTGTGTGTGTGTGTGTGTGTGTAGTTTCCACGGAGACGGATGCTAAGCTACTTTAGCAGAGTCCTTCCTCATCCTTGACAGCTGATCGGTTTCTCTTCCTTCACCGTGCCCAAGTGAATCCCACCACCCTGATCTGTGTTCAGTGAGAACCCTCCATTTCCTTAAGTAATGCCCCATCCTTCCCCCTCCACTCTGACCCCCCCCCCCCCAGTTACAAGTCTGCCACTTGCTCGGGCTGAATACCTCGGCATTGGGGTTCTGTGAGTCTGTTGCAGGTTCAGGTCAGAACCTGTGTCCTGGTAACCCTAACAAACTAGGCTCAGGCACCGAAACCTCAATAAGCCAGTCACAAGGGTAAAGTAAAGCCAGCCACAGTCGTGCATGCTGTTAGCCCGAGCCCAGGAGGCAGAGGGAGCTGGATTTTGTGAGTTGGAGTCCAGGTTGGTCTACATGTGCCAGCTAAGGAAAGAGAGAGAGGAAGAGAGAAGAGAGGGGGGGGGAGAGGGGGAGTCCAGGAACACTCTTCACCCCAAATCTACCTCCATAGTCCTATATGAGGTTGAAGCTAGGGTTAGGGTTAGGGTTAGGGTTAGGGTTAGGGTTAGGGTTAGGGTTAGGGTTAGGGTTTAAGTAGACTAGTTATTCCTAACAGAGCGGTTCTGATCCAGGTCCTCCCCATCCATCTCTGCTCCATTCTCCCGCCACTGAGCCGACAAGTTGTCAGAATTGTATAAAGTTCCTCCTCTGGCTGCCCCTGGACGCTGATGTTCAGTCTTTTTCTTCTTCCCACGTGATAGATCCTTCTAGAGAAATTCCAGTTTCTTGGAGTCCATTGTTTCAGTCTGACAACCAAGGCGATGGCGTGTACTTTTCCCCCAGAATATCACATTCACCCCGGCCTGGAAGTTGACAAGTTCAGTCCCTCCTCCCAACCACAGGATACCATTGCTATGGTCCCTATACTTACTGCAATGGGCCTCAATAAAATCTCCCTTCCTGCATTTTAACAAGTGCCAGTGAATACCTGCTTGTTTATTACCAGACAGGAGCAGGATATTAAGAGTCTGTAGCCCAGGGCTGGGCGGTGGTGGCTCGTGCCTGTAATCCCAGCGCTCATACCCACGGCTGCTCTTTCCCTCCCACCTCACTTCCTTACAATTCGTGACCCAGAGCTCAGTGTCCAGGGAATAATCAGGTCTGCAAATCAACGCTGTGGTCATGAGATTAAAGGGAAAGAAATTAAGGACGGCATTTAAATGCTCACAACGTAAGCACGGCCGTGGCCAGGTGGGCTGTGCTATTTCCGTTCAGTATGAATGATTTACGAAAAGCTGGTGTTTGACTCTCTCCCATGGAAAAATCTGTTGCTCTTTGGAGACTTAAAGATGCTCAGGGGCTGGGGTGACGGTTTGGACGGCACCTGAGCAAACTCAGGTTTGGATCCACAGAACTGATGTAACAAGCCAGGCTGGGCATGGTAGTGTGTGTGTGTGTAATTCCAATGACATCAAAGTGGACATAGGCAGATCCCTGAAAGTTCGTGGGCCAACAAGCCTGACCTCTGTAGAGAGTGCCCGGTCAATTAGAAACCTGGTCTCAAAAAAAAAAGGAAGGAAGGAAGGAAGGTACATGAAGACTCACAGAGATTGTCTTATGAGCTGTAAACAGTTACCTTGCAACATATAAGAACCACAGGCCTGGGCATATACACAGACACAATAATAATACATTTTAGATGTATCTCATAGAGAAAAAAGTAGTTGAAATGGTCTATCAACAGTGGTGAAAGCCGGGCAATGGTGGCGCACGCCTTTAATCCCAGCACTTGGGAGGCAGAGGCAGGCAGTTTTCTGAATTCGACAAGGTCAGCCTGGTCTACAGAGTGAGTTACAGGACAGCCAGGGCTACACAGAGAAACCCTGTCTCAAAAAAAGAAAGAAAGAAAGAAAGAAAGAAAGAAAGAAAGAAAGAAAGAAAGAAAGAAAGAAAGAGAAAACAACAGTGGTGAATAGAAAGTAAATGTTCTGGATTGGAACACATTCTTCAGGACAACCCGACTCTGCCTCCCTGGGTCACCACCATTCCGAACTGGCTCCAGCATACAGGGTCTCAGGTTCCCTTTCAAGTGAGAGTTGTGCTTTGCACCACGTGGGATGATTTCACTGGACAGCTAGCGGCACTCGGATAAGAAAACCTGACACTTGGCCATTAATCGGGTGAGGAGCCAACACAAATCCGCAGCACCATGAGCTTCTATGGCACTGTCCTGAAATGGGTGTCCTAACAAAGTGTCCTTGGTCTGGATGTCACCTGCCTCACTGCAATGTGTTAGGTGGGATCTGACCAGGAACTCTCACCTTGCTGAGGAATCCTGCTATGGCCCCACAAGACCTACTGCTGTTCCCTGTGGGCCCTGTGCATGTGTCTGAAGCACCAGCTCTTCCCGGGACACGGTCAGAACACGAACACAAATCCAATTGCTTTGGAACATGTGACTCCGTCCTCCTCTTGGTCTGAGACCCTGCTTGACTTGGTCACTGCAGTTTGTCAACCAGATTCCTGCTTAGGGTGAAGGGCACAAATTCCACTGGAAAGCAGCTCGTTCCCTATGCCCTGCAGCTTGTACCTGTGCTATGTTTTGGTGCAGGAAAGCTGTACACTGGTAGCACTGTACTGGCCACAGAAGCAGGCTCTCCACCAAGCTCACCCACTTTCTTGAAATGAGACCAAAACGAGCCTTTAGATTAAAGGATTTGAACCATGAAAACGCTGGCCAGTTGTAAGTCACTGTGGGTGCTGCTTCTTATAGTCATCTTCTGGGTCTCTTTTACAGTTTTCAGAAACCCTGTGAAGCTATGGACTATGTTCAAGTTGCCTGTGTCCTTCAGTCGCTGGGACTTGGTCATGGGATCCTCATGCTCTGCAGCGCCTCTGAACCCACCAGTTTCACCAAAAGAGACAGAACTGAGAATCAGGGAGGTCCTGGAGAAACTAGACAAACAGATCCCTCCCAGACCCTTCACCCACCTCGACTACACCACAAGTGTCACACACAGCACGGCCACCATCCTCAACCCTCAAGATACATACTGTGGGGGGGGGGACCAGCTGGACATCCTGGTAGAGGCTAGAGACCACCTTGGAAACAGGAAGGAGCATGGTGGGGACTTCCTGAGGGCCAGGATGTCCTCCCCAGCCCTGAAGGCAGGCGCTTCTGGAAAGGTGACAGACTTCAACAATGGCACCTACCTCGTCAGCTTCACTCTGTTCTGGGAGGGCCAGGTCTCCCTGTCTATCCTGCTCATGCATCCCAGTGAAGGGGTGTCAGCTCTCTGGAGAGCAAGGAACCAGGGTGTACTGGCTAGTTTTGTGTCAACTTGACACAGCTGGAGTTATTACAGAGAAAGGAGCTTTAGTTGGGGAAATGCCCCCATGAGATTCAGCTGTGGGGCATTTTCTCAATTAGTGATCAAGGGGGAGAGGCCCCTTGTGGGTGGGACCATCTCTGGGCTGGTAGTCTTGGATTCTATAAGAGAGCAGGCTGAGCAAGCCAGGGGAAGTAAGCCAGTAAAGAACATCTCTCCATGGCTTCTGCATCAGCTCCTGCTTTCTGACCTGCTTGTGTTCCAGTCCTGCATCCTTTGGTGATCAACAGCAGTATGGAAATGTAAGCTGAATAAACCCTTTCCTCCCCAACTTGCTTCTTGGTCATGATGTTTGTGCAGGAATAGAAACCCTGACTAAGACACAGGGCTACGACAGAATCATCTTCTCAGGCCAGTTTGTCAGTGATGCTTCTCAGGTCCACACGGAATGTGCTCTGGCTCCGAATTCAAGTGTCGAGCTGTGCCAGTATCTGGATGCCCAGGACCAAGAAGCTTTCTACTGTGTGAAGCCTCCAAATGTGCCCTGTGCAGCCCTCACCCACATGCATTCGAAGAACAAGGAAGTTTCCTATCTTAGCCAACAAGAAAGGAGCCTCTTTGAAAGGTCAAATATAGGTGTGGAGATTATGGGAAAATCCAATGTGATTAGTGTCTCCAAATGCAACACAGCAGTTCCAGTGAAGGAGAAATGCAAGCTCAGGATGGTATCTGCAATCCCTAGTGGGCATGTCTGGAAAAACACATGGACTCCTGCCTCCTGCAGTCTGGCTCCAATCAAAAAAGAAAGACTGCCTGAGAGGAAAATTCATCCATCTGATGGGTGATTCGACAATCCACCAGTGGATGGAGTACTTCAAAAGCAAAGTCAACACACTG
>NC_034608.1:63562088-63564786 GCF_900095145.1 Mus pahari
AAATGCTCTGAAGGCAAAGATATTGAAAGTCTGTTTTTCTATTTTGCTTTCTAGAAAGTGAAGTTTGTATTATACCATTCTGTATAAACTACAGAAATGTATATTATATGCCTATATAAAAGGTAACATCTATTCTATATGCATGAGGTATCAAAATGCCAAAATATAGCTGGACGTGGTAGCGAATGACTTTAACTCCAGCCCACGGGAGTCAGACAGGAGGTAATACAGACAGGAGGTATAATTTTTAGAAAATTATTTTAGTACTCACATTCTTTAACAAAACATACAAAATAAAAGCAGATTTGAATATAATACACTTAATATATAAAAATTTAGTAATAAAACTAACACACACATCCAATAAAATTACCATTTTCTTCCAGGTTTCTGTAGAACATTGTGGTGGTTTGAATCGGCTTGGCCCTCTAGACTAACAGATCTGAATGCTTGGTGCATGGGGAGTGGCACTATCAGCAGGTGTGGCCTTATGGAGGAAGTGTGTCACTGTGGGGGCGGGCTTTGAGGTCTCCTATGCTCAGGCTCTGCCCAGTGTGGAAACAGAGCCTCCTCAGGACGGCCTGTGAACGAAATAGTCCAACCCTGGCTGCTTTCAGATCAAGAAGTAGAACTCTTAGTTCTTCCAGCACCATGTCTGCTTGCGTGCTGCCTTGCTTCCTACCATGATGATAATGGACTGAATCTCTGAAACTCTAAACCAGCTGGAATTAAACGTTGCCTTGGACAAGAGTTGCCTTCGTCATGGTGTCTGCTCACAGCAATAAAACCCCAACTGAGACAAACATAAAAACCTGATTTTCATTCTGGAAATGAGTAAATTATGGAACTAAATACACACAGAATAAGCCATCTATCTCTGTAGGTTCTTCATCTGCAGGTTAGACCAAAAGCAGATGCGAAAAAAAATTTTTGAAGAAAAGTATATCCACATTGGACATGTAGAGACAATGTTTTTCTTGACTGTATTCCCTAAACAATACACTTACACTGTGTGACTTTATTACAAGTCATCCAGGCATGGTCAAAACACATGGGCAATGTGTGTAGTTTACTATCCGCTCAGCCAATCGGCACGAGGGACTTGATTGCCTGTGGGTGTCCATATTAACAGAGAATTCTGGAACTACTCCCCTGCCAGTGTGGATGGAGACATGACTATTGCTGTGTTGAGATTTCTAAAGTTTGATGCTAAGTTAAGACAGTTAAGACTTTATACTTCCCTCCCTCTTAATTTTTGCTTCTTCTCTGCAATTATGAAACAATACAGAATCATCACTGAGTCTGCAAAATAGAAGCAACCAACGACAACAGGTTTTTTTTTTTTTTAAACATCAACTGCTAAGGGTGAGGTAAGAATAACTAATCTAGGATAATTACTAGGTCAAAGAGGAAATCAAAATAGTAGTTATCTGCCCAACGAAAACAATGGAAAGTGTGTCTGTCAGAGCTTATGGGACCTAATCAAAACTGTACTTCAAAGTAAACTTTTAGCTTTACAGACCCTACATTTTATAATTACACAATCTGTATGTGCTGAAGAAATCATGAGGCTGAAAAGATGGTTCATCAGTTAAGTGCATTTGCTGCTCTTGCAGAAGACCCAAGTTCGGTTCCCAGCGCCCATGGCAGGACTCTCACAGCTATAACTCCAGCACTAAGGGATCAGACGCCCTCTTCTGGCCTCCATGGGCACTGCACTCACATGCACACACCTACACACAGACTTACACGTAAATAAATTTTAAAAGCACTAAAAGAAACCATACAGCCCAGTGTAGTCCTTTTGTAGAGCCTATATCTTCAGTTGTTATTTATGCCGTAAATTAATTCTTTTTTTGTAAAATGAGAGAAATTATTTCACATCTAAAAGTTTTATTCCACTCCTTTAAACAAAAATATAAGATAAAAACCACTAAACTAGAAACACCCATGTTGGATAACTCAGGACGGTTTGTAGTTCAAGCTCTGGGAGATCTGGCACCAGGCAGAGCATGCAAACAATAACAACAAAAAATTTTTTAAAGCAAACCTCATTACCAATGGCTCTTTAAAGTTCAGATGAGGCAAGGTATACGAAGTGCCTGCAGCACTGCCTGGCCCAGGAAACATTAACAAGAGTCCAGCTTTCTCCCTCTCACACTTTATTCCACTTTCAAGTAGGTTCCACAACCACTTTATAAAATGAAGATGGGGGAGGGGGCTGGAGAGATGGCTCAGCGGTTAAGAGCACTGACTGTTCTTCCTAAAGGTCCTGAGTTCAAATCCCAGCAACCACATGTTGGCTCACAATCATCTGTAATGAGAGCTAATGCCCACTTCTAGGGTGTTTGAAGATAGCTACAGTGTACTTATATATTGTACTGGCTAGTGTTGTGTCAACTTGACACAGGCTGGAGTTATCACAGAGAAAGGAGCTTCAGTTGGGGAAATGCCTCCAGGAGATCCAACTGTAAGGCATTTTCTCAATTAGTGATCAAGTGGGGAAGTCCCCTTGTGGGCGGTGCCGTCTCTGGGCTGGTAGTCTTGGTTCTATAAGAGAGCAGGCTGAGCAAGCCAGGGGAAGTAAGCCAGTAAAGAACATCTCTCCATGGCTTCTGCATCAACTCCTGCTTTCTGACCTGCTTGAGTTCCAGTCCTGACTTCCTTTGGTGATGAACAGCAGTGTGGAAGTGTAAGC
>NC_034608.1:63564802-63586790 GCF_900095145.1 Mus pahari
CAAGCCAGGGGAAGCAAGCCATCAAAGAACATCCCTCCATGGCTTCTGCATCAACTCCTGCTTTCTGACCTGCTTGAGTTCCAGTCCTGACTTCTTTCAGTGATGTACAGCAATGTGGAAGTGTAAGCTGAATAAACCCTTTCCTCCCCAACTTGCTTCTTGGTCATGATGTTTGTGCAGGAATAGAAACCCTGACTAAGACATATATAATAAATAAATAAATAGGCCGGAGCAGGCGGCAGGAGGGGGAGATTATTAAGATGGAAATGGGGTAAAACTTATCTTGTAGAATATTCCTTTTTCCGTGGGAGAGAAGATGTAGAAGATAGAGATTTAGATGATGATGATGATGATGATGATGATGATGATGATGATGATGATGATGATGATAGGGTAGCCGAGATTATCTAGGGACAGACACAGTTCCTAAGGTCTACCTTTCATGTTCCCATATTCGCTTTTCACAGTTAACTATTAAAGACTTTTCCTTAAACCAAGGTATTCTAATAAATTAATAACCAGGCTCTGGTGAAAGGAAATCAACCTAGACAAATTAGACTGTGAGACGCTGCTCACAGAGTCTCCGCTATCAACAAAAATTACTCAAGTGTCCCACAGTTCCATATTAACTCTAAAATTGGCAGACTTTCCAAGCTTATCCAGACCAAAGGAAAATGAGGCAAGGTGGGGTGGGGGTGGGGGAGGAGTCACCATCAGGGGGAGAAGTCACCATCAGAACCTGCAAGACAGTAAGTTTCCTTGGAGAAACAGCCAAGAGTCTGGATGAATACTGCCAGTGGGGTTCAACCGTTGGATCAATGTTGCTATAACCGGTCAGATAAAGAATGTCTCTGTGTATATATGCTGTATGTACATGTATATAGGTGTGCATGTATGTGTGTGCGCCATATGTTGAAGCCAGAGGACAACCTGAGACGACATGTCTCCTTATATCTATCTACCTTATTTCTTGAGACAAGTTCTCTCGCTGGAACTCAAGGCTCACCAATTCCACTAGATGGCCATGGGGATATCCTCCTGGCTCTGCCCCCTAGGAGCTGGTATGACTAGCACATGCCACCACCATGACCAGCTTTTGACATGAACCCTGGGGACCAAACTTGGCCGTGCACTAAACACGAAGCCCTGAAGCCTCCTATTCCATGAGGACACCAAGAGATGAGCAGGTTAGCTCCCTACACCTTCCCCGTTGCCTTGGTGACCGAGAAGGCACTTGGTTAGAAAGTCTGTGAAAACTGGAAAGGACCTGCCTGACTCAGGACTTCCAACCTGAAGTCCTCCTGCAAGGACACATAGCCGGGCACAGTTCTGAGGCCAGCTGGTGTCCCCTGCTCCCTCCTCCTCTCCGTCATCTTCACCCTTGCTGTTTTTCATAGGCCATCCTACACACAAGCTCTCTCAACACCTCCGCCTTCCCCTCTCTCATACCCTGTGTCTTAGGAGCAGATAGTATGACATATTTGCTTCCACGGCACCCAGACGCCTCTTCCATTTCACATTCCCTTAGATCAGTGACTCTCAACCTTCCTAATGCTGCAGCCCTTTAATACAGTTCCTCATGTCGTGCTGACCCCCCAGCCATAGGTTATTCCATTGCTGCTTCATAACTGTAATTCTGCTACTGTTATGAATCATAGTGTAAGAGCTGATACTCAGGATGTCTGATATGCAACCTCAAAGGGGTCATGACCTATGGGTTGAGAACCACTTCCTTAAATTAACTTCATGATGACCAATAAATTCTTTTCTCCATACACTTCCTTTCCCAAATTCAAAACAAACTTACAAGAAGACAAATGCACACTTGGGATAGTAAGTAAACAACGGAGTAATAATAAGGAAACAATAAGCCCTGGAAAGTACAAGACTTCACGAAGCCTCTCGCTGACTTTAGGCACAGCCAGCAAGCTTGGAAGTTCACTTTGTGTCTTTCCTCATATACAAACAGACACGCATTTGCTTAGAGGGTCAGGACCCTGAGTGAGGTGGTTCATAAAAATGTTTTTTTATGACTGGACGTTGATGAGCACTTAATTACATCATTGTCCCATATTTAGGCTAGTCCTAGGTTTTAATATGACAGGTAAACATCTTCAAGAAATAAGATCATATCTGAGATTCTTTCGGATTTTTCTACAAATCTAATCCAACACACTGTACTTGAAGATTCATATCCCCTCCGTGCGGAAGTATAATCCTGCATGCCTCCACTGGGCTAGCCTGGGTCAACCCTTCTGGCTTTCTCTTTTGTTCCTCAAGTACTTCAGGCTAACTTTCATGTGTAACACTGTCACTATCGCCACTGCCTACCGGCCTCATTATCCAAACTTCACCCAAAATGAGGCGCTAGAGCAGAGAGACCTTCCGCACATGCGCTTTACCATCCAGCCAGTCCTTCCGCACATGCGCCTTAGCATCCAGCTGCCGGGGGTGGAGGTGGGGCGCAGTTTCTAGCTGCCTTATTCATATTTCAGTGACTGAGGCTATGACTCAATGGCAGAGTAGTAACAAAATATGCATAAAGTCCAGGGTTCAATTATCAGCACAGCAAAAACCAAAACCAAATTTTCTTTAAATTTCCAAATGTCTGTTGGCTCACTAGACTAGAACTATCTGATTCATTCTCTACTTCCTCTCTGAGAAAGAGCAGAAAAAGTATGTGTCCCAGTTGCTAGATGAATCAAAGAAGTTTTTTCCCCCCACACTTTATTTCTTTACTTTTATGGGTATTGGTATTTTTGCCTGCATTAATCTGTGTGAGGGTGTTGGATCCCCTTGGACAGTTATGAGCTGCCATGTGGGTGCTGGGAATTGAACCCAGATCCCCTGGACGAATACCCAGTGCTCTTAACTAACCACTGAGCCAACCAGATAGAAGAAGTTTAAAGCAACTAATTCGATGGATTAAGCAAATTTAAGCTGATCTAAAGTACTTGAGCTATGAGTAGCTTCCATTTTGGTTTTTAAGTGTGCAAGTGTTTTCTGGAGAATGCATCTTTTGTTTTTTTGGGTTTTGTTTTGTTTTGTTTTGTTGTTTTTCGAGACAGGGTTTCTCTGTATAGCTCTGGCTGTCCTGGAACTTACTTTGTAGACCAGGCTGGCCTCGAACTCAGAAATCTGCCTGCCTCTGCCTCCCGAGTGCTGGGATTAAAGGCATGTGCCACCACTGCCTGGCTGAGAATACACCTTTTTATCATGTATTTATTTACTTAATGTGCATGGGTATTCTGTCTGCCTGTCTGCCTGTAGAGGGTGCCAGATCCCCTGCAACTGGAGTTGCAGTTGTGAGCTGCCCTGTGGGTGCTGGGAATTGAACCCAGGTCCTATGGAAGAGTAGCCAGTGCTCTTAACCACTGAGCTACGTCTCTAGTCCAGGGTATGCAACATTTAAAAACATATTTGTTAGGCTGAAACCCCTGTTCATCCCCAGCACAAGTTGGGAAACCCTGGCTGCCCTCCTTCCCCAAACCCCGCTCCCACAGAGAAAATTTCCCTACACAGAGAAAAATTTCTTCCCTTGGAGAAAACCCCAGGCTAAAGTGTATTGCTCCCTGTCTCCCTGTTTCCAGCAACCCACCCAAGATTGCCAACCCAGGGTCTCAGGTTTTGGCCATGTATGGGCACAATCCTGGCTGGCACCTCCCCTAAGCTCTATAAAACCCCCTTCTTTAGCCTTCACTGACCTGTGAGATCAGCAAACCTGCGGGAGAGCTGCCTCCTAAAAAACCTGCCTTTATGTACTTTTAATCTGGTCTAATCTGGCCTATAGCTGTGTCACCGAGGGAGAAAACAAACTGCCTATCAATTTTGTCTTGATAATTTACTTCTTGAAGAAGCTTCTTTAAGAAAGCAACTCGTGGAGCTGGAGAGATGTCTCGGCAGTTAAGAGCACTGACTGCTCTCCCAGAGGTCCTGAGTTCAAATCCCAGCAACCACTTGGTCACTCACAACCATCTTGGTCACTCACAACCATCTGTAATGGGATTGGATTCCTAGTCAGGTGTGTCTGAAGACAGCTACAGTGTACTCCTATACATTAAACACATAAATGAGAAGAAAAAAAAAAGCAACTTTTAGCAGCAGCCCTTGGATGCAAAACCAAAATGGTGAATAATTCACAGCCACTGTCAGCTATGTAGAAGTCTAAGGCTATTGCCGTTATTGTGCTGCATAAAACTCAGTCTTGAAAAAGAAGGGAAAGGAGGGAGGAAAGAAAATCTTACTGACATCACCTATTAAAATTTTCCAAATGAAATAACACCTGCATATTCTGAACGTTTTTAAGGCAAAGGACTAGCCTTAACTACACTGAAATGTACATTTAGGTCTTAAAAGTATACTTGCTCACAACTATTTGAATAGCTAAGAACCAAATGGAGCAGTGTTAAGAAGTCTCTGCAGATGACAGAGACAGTAGTCCAGCATCCCTGGGATCTGAAGTTAGAGGAACCGGTGAGCATTAACAGGTGGGAGAAACCCAGGAGCCCAGCGCAATGGAATAGAGGCCCACAGTGTGACTTCACACAAAGCCACAAGAGTCTAGGGCTAAGGCAGAGAGGCCCCTGGTCTCAAGCAGACTGATGGTATCCTTTGGAGGGCAAGGACTGTGGACAGCATAAGTTACAGTGTATCATAAAAGAAATCTAATACAGGACCCGTTGGTCCCCATGATGCAGATAATAAATTTGTACCTGTTGTGCCTTCCAGCCCATCTGTCACCTTCTCTGACTCTAAAAAACTTTATTAAAACACTCCTTCTCCTGGCATAAAAGCCCCTCTCCCAGTTGTTCCCAGTTCCTTCCAACCCTTCACACAGGGCCCAGGCTCCCTCCTCCACTGCGTGCCCATCCACTTCCAAACAGGGTTTGAAGTTCGCAGCCCCTGTGCACCTGACATCCGGCAAACCCTGGCTCCCGAAGCCTTCCTAGGCCAGCACACCCCACACCCACACAAAGCCTGGCTCCTCTCACCCCAGGAAACCTATTCTGCCTGCTTACAAAGGGAATATAACTTTTTGCTCATCCAAAACACACAACAAAAAACCAGGAAGCACCTAGACTGCTCAGTGCTTCCAGTTAGCACCTCAGCCCCCAAACTGACTGCTCAGCGCCTCCAGTCGGAACCCCAACCCCCAAATCGCATGCCTTATCAGTCCTTGTATCTTCAGGAAGTGACAAGAGATTGGAAAACCCCAGAGAATATGTACGGGACTTAAAGTAAAGTGTTTTACAGGACAATTTTGAAATGTGTTATGCATATTTGAAATTCTCAGTCAGTTAACAATAATGACTAGTTTCTTACATACACATATAAGTCTCCTTTTGGGGGACCGTAGAGATTAAAAAGTGACCTTTGGATTCAATTTACATACCATAGGATAGTTCAAAGAATATTTCTAAGTGGTGGATTTGAATATGCCAAATTGAAACTTGGTGTCCTTTGAGTTATTTAATTCCCTCCTTTTTGGTTGATCCTGTAATCACCACTTGGGCGTCCAACCCTCTCCGGAAAATTTTACAGCTGGTTAGAACCGTATACTTTGGGGATTACAGACACTGAAACGCTTGCATTTTCCAATGTAGATGTTTCCCACTTCCCAGTAAGCTATGAAGTAAAATACGAAGGGCAGAGCTAGACAAAAGTTTCTAGGTATTATCTATGCAGCCTCTCATCCAGGATGGCATAGGGGCACTGGCCCAGGAAATGTGCATCTGAGATTGGCAACAAAGCCTTCCTTTCTCTTCTTCACTGGGAGAATCTGAGAGAACAAGTTCATTACAAGTTTACTGTCCCTGGTGGAATCTAAGGAACCATCTAGAAAATGATCCCTTGTGTGAACGTCATTATGTACTGCCAGAGTAATAAACCGTGAGCTAACAATTGGCTGTCGGTTATTTGGGAGCCCTGCCTGTTTCATGTTCAGCAAGTAGGAATATGATGCTCTCTGCCGTGCTCACCAGTGTCTCTGGCCCTGTAGCCGACCCACATGAAGTCCTTAACTAAAATCACAGAAGAGAATGAAGGTATCTGACCACACCCTTAAGTGCAAAAGAGAAGATCAGTTGGAAGACTCACTGAAAGATACATAGTAACATTAGAATATAAACCAAAGAATCAGATTACTTAAGTATCCAAGTTAGTGTTTGCTGCCTGCTCTTGTACATAGCTTAGGTGACTCCCAGGGTAGGCTAAAATGTCAATCTCACTTTTCAAAATCAAGTTTCACGGCTTATGGTGTGATCCATCCATCCTTCCTTCCTTCCTTCCTTCCTTCCTTCCTTCCTTCCTTTCTTTCTCTTTCTTTCTCTCTTTCTTTTGATTTGTCACCAGTAGTAACATTGTGCTTCAGAATGAAAGGCTGTGTAGCCAGTCCCCAGTAGCTCCAAGAAAAAAGGAGGGAGGCCTGCCACAGACATTGACATTCCAGTTGGAGAATTTTATAGTACATCCTAATCTCTCAAACAACCCATCATTAGAACCACCATTTGAGAGGGGAAAGTGAAGCACCAGCAGATATCTTGACCCCCAAGGGGGTTCAAAAGGCAGTTGCCACCTGCATATCAGCAGGTACCACCCCCACTCCCCAGCCCCAGCTCTTTTATCTGATGCCTCCGGGTTTAAGACTAAGCATCTGCCTCCAACCCAAGACCCTAAGTTAAGGGCTAAGCACAGTCCTGCAGCAGCCAGCGCAGACTCCCATCAGGAGGAGGTCAGCCTGCGACAGGCAGTATTCATAATAACGGCAATAATCAAGCAACTTCAGTAATGGATTTGGAGCCTTTCAAATTTGTCAAAATGCTTCTCTCTGGTGAAGATGACAGATCACGCATTGCTATCTATTTATAAAGACTCATAAAATATTTTTTTAAAAAAAAAAAAATGAACATACCGAAATGTTTTCAAATGAAACTATGTTGCTGTTCCTTAGATCCCATCTCCAAATTGTAATAGTGGGGTGCAAAGGGCTCCGGATGAAACAAGAGTAAGGAGGCCATTGTCAAACTTTGCAGTTTTACAAGGGGTACATTAGACTATAAAGTACATAGATGAAAACTCCAAATCCAAACACAAAAGCAGCCTGAGGTCGAGTTTCGAAGGAAACTAACAAAATGCTGTAGAAAAGTCTGGACTGTGCGTGCACAATCTTAAGGATGACGGTTCTCCTCCAAATGTTCAAATCCTGCCCTGTAAAAGAAGTAAAGGCAGGCCAACCCTCCGAGGCGTTCATCTCGGGCCCCTTTAGTAATGCAGGCAGCTTAATTACAGGGGCTGAACTAGGGGGATGCAGGAGAGGGGGGGTTGGGGGAAGGGGGAGAATCAAGATCGATCTTTTAGACACAACAAGAAGCAAGCTTTCACTAGATGTTTGCCTGCTCCATTCAAAGGAACCTTTGCAAAAACAAATCTCTGCTACGAAAAAAAAAAAGGCAAATCACAGAAAAATAAAAATGCTATCTGTTTACCACCCGCATAGAAAACACATTAGTAGGTAAAAGCTAATCCTTCAGGGGAGGCGCGGGGACCACAGAAGGTCGCTTTACGGGCTTTTACAGTTTGAACTTTTGACCTCCTCCCAAAATGTCATAAAAGAATGTTTAAGCCCTGGAACTAAAAAGAATGCTTTCTTTATCGGATCGTTTCATAAAACATCGCTATGTGTTATATTTACTCTTAGCCACCGGGTTCGTCGTCCAAAACTAAAGTTTTCTAAGCGCCAGGTTGCCCGGGATTAAGAAAAACATATTAAGTAGGATTGCAATAAAAACACAATACAACCCTGAGTTTCAGCCACGAAAAACCCCTTTCCAGCTATTCTGCTCAGTATTTTCTTTTCTCCTTCGCCACCAACAAACTAAAAGATCAAACGTTTTCCCTAGCTCCTCTCTGTTGTCTTTTTTCTCCACCTTCAATCACACAATACTGTTGGAAGTTGCTCCACAAGCAAAGAACTGTACCTTTTGTCTTGCACGGAAATGCGGGAGAGTGAGAACGGCGCCAACACACCTGAGCCGAGCGACGCGCCCCACGAGGTCGCCACCCTGGAAAAGGATGTCGTAGGGACCGAGGCGCAGCTCAAGGGCCGGCCACGCAGACCTGGTACCACCGGAATCCCGATTCTCCGCGCTCTCCCTCGGCTTGGCCCGCACTCCCCACGCCCGCGAGGCGTGGAAAAGCTGACACCCGTAGCCCCGACCCGTGTGCACCCTAGAGCTGCCGCGCCGCCTACCTGGCCAGCCCCAGGCGCCGCCCCGTAGGGCGCGCCACCGACGCCGCCAGGAGGATCCCCTGGCCGCCCCTGAAGCGCGTGGTGAAAGGCGCAGTCCACGTTCCAAGTGCCCTAAAGTCCCCGGATTCCGCTCTCCCGAAGCGCCGCGGACCCCTTCCCCGACCGAGATGCGCGCGAGAATCCTGGGACCCCGGGAACTCGGCCTAAGCGCAGGCTCAGCGCCCTCCGGAGCAGGGGACAGGGCAGGGACCCCACAGCCCGACGGGGCGGCGGCACTCACCCAAGCAGCGGATCTGGAAGCCAGAGGGGGGTCGCAGAGCCCTGCGCGTCCAGCCCTCCCGCAGCGCCTCCAGATGCTCCTCCTTGCCCTGGATCAGCAAGACCTGCTCGTCGATCCAGCCTAGGAAAAAAGTCTCGGCCACCGCGGCTGTGACCTTCTTGTTCCAGAAGTGTTGCATGTTCTCCGCTTTGAAATCTGCGAAGATCTCGTACCCGATGTGGTGTCGGGCGAGCTGCCGGGGTTGGGTGGGAACCGGGGGCGAGGGCTGAACCGTCCCGGGCTTCTCCTCTGCGGGGCTGTCGGCCGGGCCCAGGACGATGGCCAGAGAGTGTGGCGCGATCTGCAGAAACTTCTCCATCTTAACCAGGCATCAGTCGCGCGGACTGCACTCACCGGTGCCGCCGCTGCGGGCTGCTGGAAGGAACCTGCACCGGACAGTGGCTGTGGAACGAGCAGGGAGAGTCAAGAGTCTTGCCTGACGTTGGGGGGGGGGGTCCTCACCCTTCCCCGCCCGTCCTACTCAGCGGGAGCCCAGGAGCCCCAAGGCGCAGCCCGCGGGAGGGCGCAGCAGGTCGCTGCGCGGTAGTGCCGGAAAGGGACACCGACGCAGAGCCTGCTGCCCCTCGAGGTCCCGCGTCAGTTACCTGCAGCCCCCGGACACCCTCCAGGCACCGCTCATTTTCCAGCCGTGGCACCCTAGCCTCCCTTGGCAGCCGGCAGCCCCTGCGGGGGCGGAGAGCCGGAGGAAGGGTGCCGAGGGGGCGGGCAGTTCGCCACGATCCGGGGAATTCCCTCGGCTGGACCGGGCCGGAGGAATTCCAAGAAGTCCGGTACCGGAGACACTGAAGGTGGCGGCGTTGGCAGGGAGAGTTGAGTTTAAGAGCCCAGCTCCGGGCAGATCCGGAGGGGGGAGGGGGACGCGCGGCGCCACTGAGAAGGCACCGATTCCGGAGCAGCGAAATGTCGCTCCGCCCCACGCTCCACCCCCGCCCCCACCTCCCACCTCCCCTCAGAAACAAGTGGTTTCGCTGGCTGGTTAATGTACCCTAAGAAGTAGCTTTTTAAAAAGCCTAGTCAAGCACGAAAAATTGTCATCAGTCCCTCCTCCCAACTCCAATGGACCCTCTTCTGTCTCCAGCCTGTACGCGAGCCTATCCTGGAAGAAACCCAGCAATTCCCTAGGTTAGCTATGCAACTGAGACGGAGATTATTAAGCCTTCTGAAAAACTTTAACCTTGTTTCTATGCAAAGTTCTGATTTGCATAGAAGCTCTAAAGAGACATAAGAAGTAGTTGAGCTTGCCTCAAGATCACCAGGAACACTTGGTAAAAACCTAGATTATGGTCACGAGATGGCTCAGCAGATAAAGGCGGTTGCTGCCAAGCCCCTGACTACCTGACTCTGATCCCAAGAACCCACATGGTGAGAGAAGAGAACTGACTTTGAGAGGCACACACACACACACACACACACACACACACACACACACAACAGAGAGAAGGGGGGAGGGAGAGGGAGAGGGAGAGGGAGAGGGGGAGGGAGAGGGAGAGGGAGAGGGAGAGGGAGAGGGAGAGGGAGAGGTGTTTTTTTAAATAGATAATTGGGCACCACTCCTAGGTTCTATCTCAAATGTTTTGAGTTAGTGTAGAGAGATGTGTCTCACTCGTTTTTAATTTAAAAAAGAAGAAGAAGAAGAAGAAGAAGAAGAAGAAAGAAGAAGAAGAAGAAGAAGAAGAAGAAGAAGAAGAAGAAGAAGAAGAAGAAGAAGAAGAAGAAAAGAATCACATGTACTTTTTGTGTGTGGATGTGCAGGAAAGTGGGAGTCAGGAGAAATCAAGACAGTTTATGCTCACCACACAGGTCTCTGGAAAACCGACCTCAGGGGATAGATAGGCTTGGCAGTAAGCCTTACCCACTGAGCCATCACGTTGTCTCTTTATTAGTAATTTCTAAGAAATATCTAGGCACTACTGTTATGGGTTCTTCTGGGCCATCCTCTTTTAAAAAAAAACGCTGACTTAGAAAAAAACACTCAGGTGATGGGGCGGGGCAACTAAAGTGTTCTCTGGTGGCTTCAGAGAACTTAAAAATCACAACAGTCAAACACTTTAGTCTAACTGAAGGACGACCTTGGAAACTTCACTGAACCTTGATTTCTCACGTGTATAATGGGAGTTGCGACCTGCCTCACCCTTACTGCTTGCCTGAGAAGACTCCAGCAAGGGGGTAGATCTGACTGTGTTTGCATTCAGCATGGTTCACAGGCTCCAGGTGCTCCATCACAGACACCATCCATCCAGGGACCTCAGCTGGGGTCCACATTCTCCCCTCGGAGTTTCCCCTGTGGTGCCCACTGCCTGGTGAGACCTGTTGTTTTCTTGCCTGGATGGTAATGTTCTTTTCTAAGCTTCAGTTTGCTTTCCTCTTCACTCCGTTCCCTGGGCCTGGGTCTGGGTAATGGCAGCTGGAAAACAAAAGACAGAAGGCACACTTGCGACTCTATTTTTGCTTTACATTTCTGCCCTTATTATTTTTTGCATGGTTTCAAACAAAGCTGCAAGAATTGTACCAAAAAATAAATAAATAAATATCTTCAACCAGATTCTGAAATCATTAAAATTCTATTATCTCTGCATACACCCAACTTATTTTTCTAACTTTTAAAAATCTCTCCATTATTGCTATTTTATTCTTTGTAATTGGCAAGTATCTTCTTCAGAATTATTTTTTAAGCATGTGTAAGATGTGTAAGTATGAGTGTCAGTATGTGGGTATGTACATGTAAGCGTGGGTACCCACAGACACCAGAAAAATGGCTTCAGATTCCCTGGAGCTGGAGTTAACAGGCAGCTATGAGTTGCCTAACATGAACTTTGGGAGTCAAACTCTGGGCCTTTGCAAGAGCAGCCCACATCTCTGCAACACCTGAAGTGTCTTTTAAAAAGCAGAAAGAGAGAGAGAGAGAGAGAGAGAGAGAGAGAGAGAGAGAGAGAGAGAGAGAGATCTGCTTTCTGGGTAGCAGTGGTTCATGGCCTTTAACTCCAGCATTCAGGAGATCCAGGCCAGTGGATCTCTAAGTTCGAGGCCAGCCTGGTCTACAAATCAAGTTCTAGGATAGCCAAGCCTACACAGAGAAACTCTATCTGGAAAAACCAAAAAAGAACAAACAGAAAGATTGACCTATTTTATGTGTGTGCTCACTGGTCTGCATGTACAGAGACCCGTCAAAAGAATGCCTAGTCACTAGTGACATAGACTAGTAACACGCGTCAGACCCCCTACAACTAGAGTTATAAATGGCTGTGAGCCTATGAACGCTGAGAACTGAGCTCAGGTCCTCTGCGAGAGCAGCAAGTACTGAGCACCGGGCCAATCTTTCTGAAAGACCCTGTGAGAGCGTGTAAGTAGCAGGGTGCTGTTCCTCAGCATGTAACTCCGGGCTATTGATCCCGGCTTGGGGTCGGTGCTTGCTAAGGTCTGGTAGTGTAGCTTTGTGCCCGCATCCCGATGCTTTGCGTCCCTTTCTCCTCTTCAGTTTGTAGCCACAGGGACTGTGCATTCTTACTCAGTGGATTATAAGACGTAACTCTCATAATGTATAGCGCATGCTCAGCACAAAGCAAGACCCATAGGATCCTGGAAAGCTGGCTGGCTCCAGGGCCCTTGTATTGAGCCTATCATTCTCTGAGTACTTCCTTACTTTCTGACATTTCAAGATATCGCAGGATCTGTTTGTGCTCCAACCAAAGGACCAGCCACGTTTTCATGGAGTGCTGCTTCTTTTTTAATGTAGAAAGATACTCAGGAACCAACGTCTTGCTGCCAACTTTGCTCATTGTTATTGAGACGGCATTTGCCTTTGACTAGTCTACCTCTCAAGACACTGTGCTCTTCGTGTGGTGACACCCTGACACCCTTGTTGGCAACAGCAGGCATTGGGGGAGGAGAGCCTCTGTTCATTCAAATAGCCAGTGTGGAGTGGGGCCTAAGACGGATGCATGCAGGATCTGATTGCACGGATGTGGGATCTGAAGCAGGCAACCTCTCCGAGGGGTAATGGGGTCACGTGCCTGACATCCACTGGGGAGGCAGCAGAACACCCATCCCCCACCCCTCTAGTCCTACACGCGTGGATATATTCACTCTTACTGTTGCGGTGTACATACTACCTGCTTCTCGCAGAGCCCGGAATATGACTGCATTGCAATGCTTAGCTTCTCCCCTCCACTGAACAAAATCACCTACTACTAGACGCGTGGATGTCAATTCTGAACATTATCACATCTTGCTTTGCTTTAAAAGTCTATTATCATAGGAAAGAAGGGGGTCTTAAAGGCCCCCTGGACACGTTTTCCTTCTGGCAACTGACTCCCTTCCAGAACTTTCTTAAATGACTGTTCTGCACCCTGGACCATTCTGAGATCAGTGTTTTCCACCTGAGTACTTCCAAACTACTGTGCTGGGGAAGACACCATAGGCCTGGGTAGGGTATCCCTCTGCCTGGATGCTTAGTCATGAGACCCCCTTAGAAGCTGCTCACAGCATCCTGAGTATCTCTCGGATCTTTCTAAACCTTAGCGTTTCCAGTTGCCAAAGCAAGCCATGTTCCATGATTTTGGCCTCTCTCCTACTTTGCTTTCTAAAGACCAGGACCCAAAGCAACTTGGGGAGAAAAAGAGTTTAATTTTCTCCTGTAGTCTGTCATGAAAAGAAGCCAGAGCAGGAACTCGGGGCAGGAACCTGGAGGCAGGAACTGAAGCAGAGACCGTGAGGGAGTGTTGCATACGGCCCTGCTGTCCATGCCTGTTTGCTTTTCCATACAACCTAGGAACACCAGTCCTTGGTGGTACCCTCCCGTATCGATCGTTCACAGATCAGGAATTGCCTAAGGTTCAATCTGATGGAAGCATTTTCCCAAGTGAGATTTCTCTTCCCAAATGTTCCTGACTTTAGCCAAATTGACATTAAAAAAAAAAAAACAAAAAACTAACCACCATGGACTTTCTCAACCCAGGGACACTGTTGGTCACCTTGCCTATTATCATAGGAAAGAAGGAATATCAAAGGTCCCCTGGACACATTTTCTTTCTGGTAACCGACTCCCTTCCAGAATTTTCTTAAATGATTGTTGTTCACACCGGACCATCCCGAGATCAATCTTTTCCAAAAAGGAACTTACTAAGTCCCAGTCCGTACTCAAGAGAACTAAATGAGAATATCAATGCCAAAACGTAGAGGCCATGGGGGTCTTATAAGATGTGTAACACTTAGAAACTGCCTATGGAATTCATAAAGAACTATGAAGTGTTTCCACTACCCAGACAGTTTGCAATGTAGTCATAAATTAAAAGATCCTTCTAAAAAGAATTGGAAATACACAACTGGATAAACCCCTGTTAGAATATTTCTAGAAAATTCTCATGCTGACTTCCTGGAAGTCCTAATCCCACAATCCAGAGAGCCATCATCAAAGCCTTGGGGAGAGCTTTTACCTCCATGTTCTCAAGTCTGAAGTTCAAGGTCCTTTGGCCTGTGGGCTTTCGTCTGAGATAAAAGGACATGGTGAATGACGTTGTCATCCTGTAGTCCACTGCAGTCTTTCTGGGAAAAGAAGGTTTTGCTGAAGTTATTCTTCTCCAAGTGTTATCAGTCGCTTCTTGTCCATAGTCTACAGAAGCCCAAACAGTCGTCACTTGGGGAAGCACGTTCCAGCCAAGTGTCTTCAGCCTGGAGTTTATGGTGCAGGCTGATGGTGTTTTCTAAAGATGGCTGCCATGCTACCTCCTGCTCGCATGCATTTCTGTGATAAAATCTCATCCCCTCCATCAAGAGGTATAGCCTACCTCTTCGCTCCCTTCATTCTTTAGCCAACAGAATAGAGTTGATGACACACTGTCCCAGATCTGGGCACAGGCTTCCCACAGTGATTCCATGGCTCCCACTTGTCGTCTCGTAGAAGGCAGGCACCATGTAAAAGCAACCAATAGGAGACTACCATGTGAGCGTGCTCACACCAGCCTCAAGGAGCCTGTGTTAGACAGGCAGAACCATGGAAGCTCATAGGCCAGCTAACATGGTGAAGTTCCAACCAATGGGAAATGCTGAGTCAAACAAGAGGCAGACAGCACCTGAGGAACAACACCCAAGGCTGTCCTCTGATGACACATGCCCTGTGCATGCAGGCACCAGTACCTGCCTACCTGCACACTCACACACAAAGAATTCGACCATGGCACACTTTTGCTTAGGCAATATGTAAATGCTTCATATAGAGCTATATAACTTATGCAAACCTAGGCAGCAAATAATATTTCAATGATTAATTATGATACATTAATGATGGCATTTATGAAAAGTCCATTTATTTTAATAAAGAGAAAAAAAAAGACGGTGTGTGATATTGCTTTTACAACGTGAGCGTTTGAATGTGAACACCTAAGACTATGACTCCAAGTGCCATTTGAGTCTGCATCAAAAACAATGTTGTTTGAACAAACCACTCACTAAAATCTTACCACAGTAGGTGTCTTAGACACTGATCTATGACTGTAAAGAGACACTGTGGTCAAGGCAACTCTTATCAAAGAAAGTATCCAACTGGGGGCTTGCTTACAGTTTGGGAGGGTTAGTTCACTTAATATCATGGTAGGGAACATGGTACCAGGCCGTCAGACATGGTGCTGGAGGAGCGGAGTGTTCACATTGGATCCACGAGTTACAGGCCGATTATGGTGACTGGAATAGGTTTGGCCCCCATACACTCGTGTCTGAATGTTTAGTCCATGGGCAAGTGGCACTATTAGGAGGTGTGGCCTTGTTAGAAGAAGCGTGTCACTGTGTAAATGGGCTTTGAGGTCTCCTCCTATGCTCAGGCTCCACCCACTAAGGATGGTAGTCTCCTCCTGGCTGCCTGCAGATCAAGATGGAGAACCTTCAGCTCCTTCTCCAGCACCATGTCTGCCTGCGTGTTGCTATGCTTCTCACCGTGATAATAATAATGGAATAAACCTCTAAAACTACAAGCCAGAGTTCCTACAGTCATGGTGTTTCTTCACAGCACTGGAAACCCTAAGACATCGATAGCCTCTGGGCCTGGTGCGGGGGTTTTAAAACTTCAAAGACCACCCCTAGTAACATACTTCCTCTAAGAGGTCACACCTCCTAATCCTTCCCACCGCAGTTCCACTAACTGGGGACCAAGCGTTCAAACAAATGAGTGTGTGGGGGCCATTCTTATTCAAATCGCCACAGTAGGAGTCTGGAATGTCCACTTGATTCTTATCCTAGAGTGGCCATTTGTCTAAATACTGACCTTCTAAGGCTTCCTTTCAAGGCTAATTCAGCTTTGACTGTATCAGATCACGTACACAATCTTTGAACGTTTGTTTAAGACTTACCGTCCTGTCCTCAGCTCCTGTCCTGAAAGCAGCCGTGAGCTGTTGATGCCTTAACACTGATCTCAGATGAGTTCCTATTAGAGCAGCTGATGATATTTTGCTTCCTATGTGTCACGGGCCATGCTAACTGTGTTCTATATCATATATGTATATATATGTCACATAATGATACAGGGTGTTATCCTAATTTTACAGAGAAGGACACCATACGCAAAGGAGTTAAGTAATGTGTGCCAGGTTCTCAGTCATCAAGTCACCATGCCAGGATGCAAATCCAGACAGTTGGGTGTCAGAGACCATGCATTTGGCATTACAAATGCACCCTTCACTCTTTTTCAGACAGTTCAGGGACTTGTTATGATAGCCACACTGTCTGTTTAGCTAAATGGCCACTTTAGGATAAGAATCAGGTGGACATTCCAGACTCCTATTGTGGTGATTTGAATAAGAATGGGCCCCCCATACACTCATTTGTTTGAACGCTTGGTCCCCAGTTAGTGGACCTGCTTGGGAAGGATTAGGAGGTATGACCCGTCAGAGGAAGAATTGCTTTCTTTGAGGACATTGGCTCTATATTAGGGTCAAGGATAACTCTTGACACTAACTGCCAAAATTAATCCCACAATTCTCTCTCTCCCAAAGCCTACCAGTGACACAATCTTCCCTTAAAATCATGTGTAGGTTACTTTAAAAGATTTTTAGATTCATTTATCTTATTTATGTATGGGACTTTGTGCCTGCTTGCATGAATGTGCACCTCAGGCATGCAGAGGTCAGAAAAGGGAGTCATATCTCCTAGAACTGTAGTTTTAGATGGCTTTTAACCACCATTTGGATGCAAGAAATTCAACCTGGGCTCTCTCTGTGAAAGCAACAGGTGCTTCGAATCATTGATCTCTCTAGCCGATTGTTTCTGTTTGCCTGACACATTTTGTCAAAATGTCTCAAGGTTATGCTACTGCCAGCCTATCTATTCTGATTCCTCACCTATTTTTTTCCTGAGGCTAATGAATCTCAAGTCTGTGGCTCCATGGGTAAAAGTGCTCGCTGCACAAGCATAAGGCTCTGAGTCTAACCCCCAGGGCCCACCTAAGAGCCAAGTGCTGTGATGTGTGTCCGTAATTTCCATACCGGGGCCCAGAGAGGCAGATTTCAGGGGCTTGGTGGTCAACCAGCCTAACTGAAATGGTGATCTTCATGTTCAGCCCGACCCCGTGTCTCAGAAAATAAGATGGATATGAGCACGGGAAGATACTCAACAACAAACTGTGTTCTCCACGCAGGTAAGAACAGATGCACAGACATGTGCATGTATATGCATACACCACTGCATGCGTATGCACTCTCGAGCACGCGCGTGCGTGCGCGCGCGCACACACACACACACACACACACACACACACACACACACACGAATGCACAGGCACCCACACGCACTCATGCATGCAGGGTCAACAGGAATCTCTTTTGGAACATAATTTAATGTTGCCTCGTATTGGTTGTAGAGGCAGCCTGAGATGCTCTGACTAATGCCTCAACATTAATTACCTTAACATAATATCTCCGACAATCAATTTTTAAGGAAACAAAGTTCACTGTCTAATAATGTCAGAGTTTTCAGCCCACTCTCAAGTAGACTTGGGGACTAGCAGAGGAAGCTGTGTACCTAAAGGTGTCTGGGAGATAAAGACAGAAAAGTAAGAGACCAGAGCACCAGAGGCCCTTTTTGAGCACAACTCCAATGATGTGACATCTTTCCACTTGGGCCTACATCTCAGAAACTTTGTCACCTCCCACTAGCACGGTGAACTAGGCCCCTTTCCTAGTCATTCTTCGCTGTCAACTTGATGCTGGCTAGAGTCATCTGAGAGACCCTCAGTTGAGGGATGGTCCAGACCGGATTGGTGTATGGTTGCGTCTATGAGGGATTGGTTCCACTAATGATTGATGTGGGAGGGCCCAGCCCACTTCAGGCAGCACCATCCCCAAGCAGATGAGCCCGGGGTTTCTCTAACAAAGCTAGCAGAAAGAGAGAGCCACAGAAGGGTTAGAGACAGAGAGCAATCCAGAGAGAAAACAGAAAGCAGCTCTCCTCCATGGTCTCTGCTTCCGTTCTTGCTACATCACCTGCCTCAGTGATGGATTGTGACCCGGAAGTAAAAGACCAAACACCCTCTTTCCCTACCCCTCTTTACCTCCATCCCGGGCACAGTTGTTTTGGCTCAGAATGTTTTGTTATAGCAACAGATATTAACCAGAACAGGACCAAATACTTCACGTAGGCCTTTGAAGACTCTTACCCAGACTGGAGCAACCTCTGCAGCCTTCTCCAGGCTCTGACTCTTGTCCTCCACTCTGGCTTCCCGAGGTGCTGGATCAGACACCACAGCACAAGGCTCACCCCCAGACTACCATCAATCTCCAAAGGGCAGTGTGCCGACTGTATCTTTCTTTGACTTATTTTCTGTTTCTCTCATTCATTCCCCATACCTTTGTGTCTTAGTCAGGGTTTCTATCCCTGCACAAACATCATAACCAGGAAGCAAGTTGGGGAGGAAAGGGTTTATTCAGTGTTCACTTCCACTTTGCTGTTCATCATCAAAGGAAGTCAGGACTGGAACTCAAGCAGGGCAGGAAGCAGGAGCTGATGCAGAGGCCATGGAGAGATGTTCCTTACTGGCTTGCTTCCCCTGGCTTGCTCAGCTTGCTTTCTTATAGAACCCAAGATGGCACCACCCACAAGGGGCCCTCCAGCCTTGATCACTAATTGAGAAAATGCCTTGCAGCTGGATCTCATGGAGGCATTTCCTCAAGGGAGGCTCCTTTCGCTGTGATAACTCCAGCGTGTATCAAGTTGACACAGAACCAGCCAGCACACCCTGCATAATGATAACTGAGAGAAGACAGCAACCTAGGGTTAACCCATTTTCCTCTGAAAATACTTCACTCCCTTTCTGCATGGTACTGTAATCCCAATTCATGCTTCATAGTTCTATTTCAAGAAAAATGCTGCCATCCCAAACAAACTGGTAAGATGCTCAGCATCACTACGGTCAGCATTGTTAGTTTGCCAAGATCTAATTCTTGAGTGACAAGAAGCTAGTAAATCTTGCTACCATTTATAAACAATCACAAGGTAGACAGCTATGATCTAAACTGTGTGGTGTGTACTAGACACCACAGAATAAATGTGCCCCGTCTCTTATTATCTGCGGATCACTTAAGGAGAAGTCTTATAATTTGTGAGAGAAGACTGGCAAATACTTCTTCTAAGATGAAACCCAGCCTTACTGCTGTCATGGTAGAAGCAGGTATATACTGTGGAAGGAAGAGAGAAGAAAGAGGGAAAGAAAAGAA
The DNA here is from genome assembly GCF_900095145.1 of Mus pahari. Lineage (NCBI taxonomy): Eukaryota > Metazoa > Chordata > Mammalia > Rodentia > Muridae > Mus > Mus pahari. The sequence continues at coordinate 63,584,085 of NC_034608.1, forward strand.
CGGTGTAGTCAGTTAGAATAGAGGCATGGGAAATAAGAGAGGGGGAGTTTCACACAGTGGGGGACACTGGGCTGACCTGGGGTGATACATGGTTGTTGCTTCCTGTCCTAGTTAGGGTTTTACTGCTGTGAACAGACACCATGACCAAGGCAACTCTTCTAAGGACAACATTTAACTGGGGCTGGCTTACAGGTTCAGAGATTCAGTCTATTATCATCAAGGTGGGAGCATGGCAGCATCCAGGCAGGCATGGTGCAGGAGGACCTGAATTCTACATCTTCATCTAAAGTCTGCTAGCAGAAGACTGGCCTCCAGGCAGCCAGGATGGGGGTCTTAAAGCCCACACCCACAGTGACACACCTACTCCAACAGGGCCATACCTCTAATAGTGCCACTGTTTGGGCAGAGCATATACAAACCATCATACATCTAAAGTCCTAAAGTTACAGACTTGTGATTTGACATACAGTACGGCCGATTCCCGGCGAAGGGCTGTGGGACCCCACTGGGCTTCCATCCCTGGAAAGTATATCTTATAGAGTTTGTAAGATGAGGTTGTCACATTGGGGGTTGGTGCTTTTGAAATTGGAGTGGACGCCAAGCTCCTCCCACCTACACTCTATTTTTTGTTCTTGTGCACATACTGTTTGGCTTCCTTAAGGAATAAACAAAGGAATGATGTACAGCCACCATGGTGGGACTTTTGTGTGTCATTGGTAGTCCAACAGGGCTGTGTCCCTTCTAGGCTATTCGGGGAGGGAGGACTGACCGGCTATACTACCATCCATTCTACACTGCCATCTTCTTGCCCATTAGAAGGTATGTATGGTACCTCGGTGCTGCTTCATGTGGAATAGCTGACAGAAACGGCAGAGCCATCTGGTAGACCAAGTGCAACTTTCATAGATTTTCTTCTGCTCATTGCGACACCAGCATTTCACTTAGCTGTTCTGTTTTTTTAATGCAGTTGCCAAATCCTCCTTGATTGTGTTTCCCTCCAAAATCAAAGTGAACCCTGAGTGTCCGAGAGCTCCAACAGGGGAAATTATAGCCTGCCGTCTTGTCCACAACATATAATCATCAGTAAAGGAGCTCTCCCTCCTCTGAGATCCCAGCACATGGCTGATTGCCAAGGAAAAAGAACGGGCCTAAAGTAAATAGACTGATGTAGGAAAAACCCTACGGTTAATCAGATAACTGGTATCACAAACATGCACATATCAAAACATTCCAGAGGAGGAAACATCATCATTCATAAAGGAACAGGGTCTCATTCATGATAATTTACTAGAAAAATACAACTTCCGAAGTATCACACTGGATGTTCAATTATAGAAAAAGCCAGAGTCTCTTATGCCGTTTTAGGCAAGTGCTCTACCACTAACCTCTCCCTAGACCCAACTCAAATGAGGTTTTAGACTTTTAATTTAGATGTGACTGACAACACAAACTTGGATTTCCCTGAAAACTGAGACAAAGTCATTAATGTCTAAATATTTATCACATTTGTTCTGGATGGAAAAACAAGTATGTCCAATTTCAAAATCAAAAAGTACTTGGGGCTAGAGAGATGGCTCAAAGGTTTAAGGTACTTGCTGCTCCTACATGAAATGGGCTCACAATTGCCTCTAACTCTAACATCTAACATCCAACATCTTGACTGACTGTCCTCCATGGGCACGGTGCATACATGTAGTGCACACACTTATACACTTATAGGCATTCACACATTCACATAAAATAAAAATAAAACATATATATATATATATATATATATATATATATATATATATATAATGTTTTTTGAGACAGTGTTTCTCTGTATAGCCCTGGCTGTCCTGGAACTCACTCTGTAGACCACCACTGGCCAGCTAAAATAAATCATTTTTCAAAATGAAAGTAGTTTAATGTCTAATTTACTTATAGTGCTTTTATGCTATCCTTCCAAGTTTATTCTAAACGGGTTTTGACATCAACTTGAGCACAGAGAGTCAGGGGACGGGAGGGAGACACACAAGGGAAGGGTGAGGGTGCATCTTCTGAGTCAAGTGCACTTCCTAGAGCCCCGCCTTCTGTGTGCCTCTGATGGGAGTGTCTTGATAATCCAAGAATGAAGAATGAGGATAAGGGGCTGGAGAGACAGCTCAGAGGCTTAGAGCTCAGACTGTTCTGTCAGAGGACACAGGTTCCTTTCCCAGCACTCGTGTTGGATGGCTCACAAAGGCCTGTGGCTCCAGCTCCAGGACCTGGCATCCTGGTTTCCAGAAGCACCTGAACTCACTCACACAGAGAAGGTAAAATCTAAGACAATGAAAGAAAAATAGGACAAAAGGGCAGATTGATTGATTGATTGATTAATTGATTATTTATTTATTTATAAAATGAATGGCCTGCAAGTGAGATAGGTCCATTCCTGGGAGAGGTGTTGCAAACCCTGGCATCCTTTCAGCTTGCTACAGCTACTTCTCTATTTATACAAGTTTAAATATTTTGAAATTCTTTCTTTTTTTTCTTCTTTCTACTCGGATTGTTTCTTTCTGGGTTTTGAGCATATTATCTTTTCCATACAGATCAGACATTCCATGGTTTACAATTAATTTCTTGCCTATCCTCTTCTTACCTTTTCCCCTTCCTTTTCTTTCTTTTTTCCTTTCTCTCTGTTGTTTCTCTCTCTCTCTCTCTCTCTCTCTCTCTCTCTCTCTCTCT
>NC_034608.1:63586810-63595906 GCF_900095145.1 Mus pahari
TCTCTTCCTCCCTCCCTCCCCCCTCCCTCTCTCCCTCCCTCCCTCCCTTCCTTCCTTCCTTCCTTCCTTTCTTTGTTTTGACAAAGTTCAATATGTCTACTTTGTTCTCTTGTGGATGCCCCAGTGGAGAGGAATGCTACCGTAGTGATGTGAGGGTGGGTGGGTGGGTGGGGGAGCACCTTCATAGAGGCAAAGGGGAGGGGGGACAGGATAGGGGTTTGTGGAGGGGAATCTGAGAAGAGGAATACCATTTGGAATGTAAATAAAATAACCAATAGAAATTTTCTTGGGAAAAAAAAAAAGTGGTCCTTTGAATGACTAGTGCTGGCACAGCTGGGTATGTTCAAGGAAGACTCCCTCACAGGGTACGAAAAGACACACTCTAAACTGATCCTAACCTATAGGTCAGCGTCAAAACTTTCACGTTCTTAAAAGGGTGATTAAGGTAAGCCTTCCCAATCTCAGATGTGTCTCTGCCAATGTGTGCAAGAGGAGAAAAAGAGGGAAAAGGGTCAAGTTCTCAAACTTCCTCAATTCAAAGATACTTCCAAGCCATTTGCACATACAGGCCTGTGATCCCAGCACTAACCAAGTGGACACAGGAAGACCCTGGATCCCAAGACTGTAAAAACACAACCAAAAAACATAACTAACTAGGGGGCATATGTTCAAATGACATACATGAAGAGGAACTTATCCACAATATATAAAGAGCTTCCAAAAGTCAATGATTCAAGCACAATTAACTCATAAAACAAAACAAAAAAATTAAAATGAAAACAAAAATTTGTTTGCAGAACTCATATTAACAGTAGGTGGGCTTGTCTGAAGCCTGTCGCTGTTTGGATATGCCCAGTAATTCACGGTTTACACTGTGTTTTCAGTAGCAGGCATGGGCAAGGTGTTAGGTTCACGCACAGAACTGACTCCTGAGCAGTGGGTGACAGACAGCTTGAGGTTACTCAAGGAGAGCAGGGGAAATGTAGACCATCGAGACAGGCTCTAATTATGCTCACACAGACCGTGTTGTGCCTTACCACGGCAAAACGTTCAGGGTTATCATTTAGCCTACTTTCTTCTAATCAGCACCCAGCTGGGAGGATCAACTCTAAACTGTAACATCTGACAACAAAGTTACTTCCAGTCGCTCTCCTGAAGCCTCTTCTAAACCAGTGTGGACATGTCGCCTCCAAAATTCAGGGCCAATGTGGCAGTATGAAGAGGTGGGACTAGATGTCCTTATGTAAGGGCTTGTGGAAATTCATCGCTTTACCCTTCTGTCCCTTCTGCCAGGCGAGGGCACAATGTCCCTCCCCTCCAGAGGATGTAGTGTTTAAAGCATTAGCTTGGAAACAGAGACCAGACCTTCAACAGTGAACCTGCCAGTACCTTGACCTTGGGCTTCTCAGCCTTCAAAACTCTAATAAAGCTGGATAGTGGTGACACATGCCTTTAATCCCAGCTCTTTAGAGGCAGAAGCAGGCGGATCTCTGTGAGTTTAAGGCCAGTCTGGTCTACAGAGTGAGTTTCAGAACAGCCAGGGCTCTACCAAGAAACCCTGTCTCGAAAAACCAAATCAATCAATCAATCAATCAATCAATTAATAAATATTAACAACAAAACCTCTGATAAAGAATTTTTAAAGATTTGTTCTTTTTAATGGTCTGTGTGAAAGAGAGAGAGGGAGAGGGGGAGAGAGAGAGAATGAGAGAGAATGAGAGAACGAGAGAGAAAGAATGAGAGAGAATGAGAGAGAATACATGAATTCAGGTGCCCACAGAGATCAAAGGCGATGCCAGATACCCTGGAGCTGAAGTAACAGGCCATTGTGAGTGGCCAGACATGGATGCTTAGGAACTGAACTCTGGTTTTCTACAAGAACAGCAAGTGTGCTTAACTGCTGAGCCATCTCTCCAGTCGCTGGACGAATAAGCATTTGTTTTTCTTACAAATTATGTTTCTTATAGAAGAATTATGTGTCTGCAGAGGACTACAGGCAAGAGGAGGAACCTGGTGCTTTTGCCTGCAAAGCAGTTTCTCTGGGGACTGTTCTCCTAACTCCTAGAACTCAACCTCAGAGCTTTGTGGTCCATTCTATAAATCACCGACCCCTGTGCGTCCATCCTAACCATTCCCGTGTCTAAAAGTAAAGAACAATGAGCTGAAAACTCAAAAACCACTCCAAAACTCACTTGGTCATAGTATTGATATAATTCCATATCTTTTTGGTTGGTTGATTGCTTAGTTGTTTAGTTGGGGTTTTTTGCTTTGTTTTTGTTTGTGGTGGGAGTTGGTTATAGGGGTGTTGGCTTGGTTTGCGGGTTTTGGTGTGTTTTGGGGTTTTTTATTCTGTTTTGTGTATGAGGTTATGGTTTTGTTTGTTTGTTTGTTGTTGTTTTGTTTTTGAGACAGTTTCTCTGGCTGTCCTGGAACTCTCTGTAGACCAGGCTGTCCTTAAACACACAAAGATTCCCTTGCTTCGGCCTCCCAAGTGTTGGGATTAAAGGTGTATGCCAACACTTCTAGGCTATAATTCAGTATTTTCAGCCCCAAACCTTGGCCTATACATGACTGCACACAGTTCCCTGCCATCTAACTAGTTGATTTAGTTGTTACCACACAATACAAACCGGAGAAGGGATCGTGGCTGAGCACGTCTGCCGTAGTGTGCGTTTGGTGTATGGTCTGACTTGTCTAAGCACTGTATTTCCAGGAAGGAAGAATGCCTCTATGTGATACCATGTATTAATTAAGAGTGAGCTGTTCTTTCATAATTTCGGCTTGGTGGCCCAAGGAGCTAACTGATTACCACTTAGATTTGGTGAGTCAGACTCAAAGTATTAAAGTGTCCCTCCAGGCCACGTCTGCTTCTCAGATCTGCCCTTTTGTGGGATCCTGGCTACAGACAGTCTTTTTGGGAGCCTCTTGCTCTTCCAGCCCTGCCCTTTAAGGGATCACCCTCCACACAGAGAGGCGGGCAGACTTATCTGACCTAAGAGGAAAGCCAAGGAACCTGCAAGTGACATGTGTTGTGGGCGACTTGATCAGAGACTGGAACCACGGAGGCTGTAGGAGGACTGCCTACCTGGAGGTCTGCCGTCTTTTCTCCCATCCCCCTCTTGCCAGCTCTCCACTGAGGAGTTACCCTGCCAAGGACTGTACCAATCAGCTCTCCTGCCCTCTTCCAGCTGGATCTGGATGGAGTCATTAGATGCCAGGAGGAGAGAGAGAGAGACAATGGGTTATTTACTCGGGTTTTTCCTGGGTAGGCCAGCACTTGGCAGTTGTGGTGTTCCTTTGCCCGAGAAGGTGGCCTGTTTAGGGACCTTTTCTGTGATGGCTGCTCTTGCTGGGGGGTGGGGGAAGGTCACCACTCACTCTTCTCTCACTGTTTCATGTCAGCGAGTGACAAAGGAGTGTCTGCGGCTTCCATGGCCCTGTCTCTTGACCTTGACCACACCTTTTAAAATATATACTCGACAAACATTCTTCTGTCCACCCCCCCTTTTCTGGGTACCATCCGTTGCCTGCCAAGCCAAAAGCAATGGATAGTGGTGGCGATCAGCCAACATGGATAAAGCATTTAATCTGTTGTTCGATCCTAATCTGTGCTTTTATAATATTTTAAAAAAATGTAATTAAGCACATACTCATGCTACCCAAGATTTTTTTTTAAAAAAATGAGTGCAAGTAAATAAATATATTATGCATAATGAAACATGTCCGACTTTCATTTTGTTGCTGTCATAAAATATCCTGACCAGAAAAGCAAACTGAGAAGGGAAGGGCGTTTATTTTAGCTCCCAATGCCGGGTTGCAGTTCGGCATTGTAGGGAAGCCCGTGTCAGAGTTTAAAGCTGATAGTTCAGATCCACAGTCAAGAGCGGAGATTTAGAACATACGAGACCCACAGACCCAGAATAAAAAAAAAAAAATTAAAGATGACGAAGTGGCCTCTCAATCGTGTGGATGTGAGAACTGCCATTCTGGAATTTTGGAATAAGAGAGGAGTTAAGAGTTAAAGTCACCAGAGAAGCGTCATTAATGAAGAGAGACATTTGCTGGCTGCCGGGAGATGAGAGTTGGAACGTCACAAAGTTCATGCACTGAAATCGTAGATGCAAGTGTGACAGCATTTAAGACCATATTGGAAGACGGTTGTCCATGAGGTGGGGAGTGGACCCTCACCAGACACTGTCCAAGAGACACTCCCAGAATCCAGAACTGTGAAGAGTCCTAGTGTTTATAGACACAGCCTCTGGGATCCTGCTCTAGAAACTCAACGCAGACTGCTCGCGGTGTGGAGAGAGCAAGGCAGTTCTCATGAGGGAGGAGCAGTTAAGTAGGAATGCCGCTAGCTGATGCCCAGATGAGGAGATGAGCTCACGGCGTTGGAGAGCAAGCAACACAGGCTATGTCTTTACGACCCGTATACCTACCCACCCAACACCCACCAGCACCTGGCAGTTTATAGATCTTAGCTAATGTGTTCCGAAATGTAACGCCAGCCAGGAGTTACACTTGGAGCTACTCTACAGAAGGTCTTGGGAGGCAGGTAGAAGATTCTAGACTCCATAAATACTTCATCAACTGGAACCGAATGATGTTCTGTGACTACGAATGATCTTTGGGGAAAGTGAGTCTACAACATTCTCACAAAACAGAAGGGGAAAACACCGCTGTTAAAAATAACACCCACCTGTGACGCAGCCTCTACTTGGATTAAGCACCGGTTCCAGCACCGGTTCCAGCACCGGTAGCACGGGGCAGGGGGTCCACTCTGCACACTGAACACAGCAGTTCCATGGAAGTCTCGGAACATCCTCAGGAGAGTCTCGGAGATCCTCGAGCCAGCGTTCTTCCACAGGCAGGACCGCAAACTGTCCACGCTCAGAGAATTACCAAAGCGTTCACCTAGTATGAACACTCCTTTGGAGAAAGCGGCTGGTTATTTTAAATTGTAAAAGTAAGTCCTCACTTGTTACAGAACTACCATGCTGTTTCTGATAAGTCAGATACTCTCAGTATCGACTGTACTATAGTTCCCCTCTTTATTAGGCAGCTTTTCATCACTACAATGAAATGGTTGGAGTGAGTCAAACTCCACAACCTCTCCAGAGTGAGTCTAAGACAGTCTAAGACTCTTCTGGCTTGGGTGCCTGGTGACACACCTCTCCAGGTCCTAGAAGTCCTTGCCAGCATCTCTTTTCCCCAAGAGATTCAAACATGACCTCTGGGAGTGCTTCTTGTCATATTTACATTACCCAGACACCCGCCTAACGCAAGGCACCTTGTCGCTCCCGAGACCTAATTATCGGTCCCTAACTTGACAAAGTTTCTCAAGGCTGCTTCAAAACCTGCATGACGAGAGAACGGACACGGCAGAGATCCATGCGCAGTAAACAGTTTCACTGGAGGCAGGCCAGCTCAGCTGCTCACGGATTCCAAAACATAAAACTGCTTTATTGTTGGTTTCGGCTGCGTCCCACCAAGTATTCAGACCTTAACCAGCAGCGCAAGAAGGAAACAACTTCGGGCCTCTGAGTTCAGCCAACAAGCTAACTTGAAGCCGTGGCAAGTCTGGCCCTTGCTAATCGAACTTGAGGACGTTTCTAGCATGCGTCTGACTCTGCAGGCTTTGGAGTCTCGCCTTGTGATCAGCTCGGAAACCAGCCTGGGCTGCTTCCTGATGACTGAATGAACTTCGACTCTCTGGCTTCCTTTTAGTACCCAAAACAGTAGAATTCCACCCACAAGTTACTGTTCAGCCTTTAGCTGAGGTTGTATCTAGGATTTTGTGGAGATAGCAGGCTCAAGGGGAATATTTGCAAATGAATAAAAGAGTGTCCTGAACAGGCTATGTCCAAAACAATGTCAGAACTATTGAATATCAATAAATTCACAAGGTGCGTCAGCTTTGTTGGCAGTAATTTGCCAAGTAGTCTCGCTTTTTCTTGCTATCCCTGGCCAAGACAAACACAGTCTCTTTTATTCCAATCTTCATTAGTAATTAATGTTAGTTAATTATACACAGGTTACACATTACACGTCACACAGACAATTTTTATACTATATACAAGTAGCATAATCGCTGTGAAGAGCCAAAGAGGCCATAGTAGAGTTCAAGAAGTTTTAAAGAACTCTGGGGATCAGAGATGCAAAGGGTCTCCTGGGGTCTCCTGGAGGCTCTGCTATGGGATCAAAGTTGAGCTGCAACCGCTGTGGAGCCACTGAAGACAAAGGCAAGATGGACTGAGTCTAGTCAAAGAAACAGGCAGACAGCTAGGCATCAGAGCCAGAGTGGGTGGAGCATGGGTGGAGAAACAGACCGAAATTTGAACAGCCACATCCACAGCAGGGAGCAACCAACCACTGATAGCGGAGTTCTCCTGTAGCAGAGAGTTCTCTGACTGCCAGTCCCTTGACATACACATTTGGTGGTCACGTGACAGACAGGTCACGGTCATTGTCACTAGTATCAGGGGTCCTCCTCTTTATGGAGTCCAGATGAAGGGGGTACACCCTTTCCCTAGCCCGGGGCATCCAAGATGTTCCCAGACCTGGCTTTCTTGAGAAGACATTAACACCGCCATGAGCTCACAAGCTCCGTTCACCCTGATAAATGTATAGGGTGGTACCTTTCATGCTCCAGGGATAAATCACTTATCAGCCTGTGCCACTGAGTGGCACTGTTCAGAAGGTCCCATGTGAACAGCCATCCTTGTGGAGTCTCCCGTGGCCAGGCACAGTCAGGAAAGCCACCGTTTTAAACAATATGGAGTAACTTTGGGTGGGGCACAGCCCGATCTCAGGGACGCCCCTACCCAGGCCTCCCTGCAATTATCTACATGCGGACCATGAATTTCCCTGCCTGCTATTGATTTTTTGTCTACACTGCTCATGCCAGAGATAGTTCTCCTTCGGTCCACCTGTTCTTTTTCATGAGTGTACACACAGAGCATGGGATACGGGTAGCTGGGATTTGTCACAGTGATAAGCCTGAACTTGTCCTTTGGGCAAACAGAAGAACTGAATCTATCTAACTGGATGAGTAACCCTTGAGCAACCCTAGGAAGACATTAGAACTTTCGGAACATGGAGACTGGTATATGGCTCGGTGCTAGAGTGTTTGCCTCGACTGCATTATTAGGAGGCGCTAGGTTCGATCTACACAGCTGATCTTGAGAGAGGCCTGCGTAGGCTAAGCGGGAAGCTCACTTCCTGCGGCTGCCTAGGTAGCAGTGGGGTTAGGTCCGTTTTCTGTTCTTGTCCCTGGCACATCCCTCCACCTGTTCTATTGCACCACCTTCCCAGGCTGACTGTGGCACAGAAGTCAATAAAGTCTTTGTTTGAAAAATTCCATATAGTCGATCCTCAACATTGGGCCATTAGCTCTGCAAATATCCTCTTGGGCTGCCGTCCAACCTGCTTAAGTCTGCTTTAACGACATTGAAGTCTGTTTCCTCTTGCCCTCAGCACCGGCCAAACACACTCACTTGCCTCTCCTCTCAGAAAACACGCTCCAAATAAATAAATACAAACCAAAGACAAGTCCTGGTACACTTTGATTCCGTGTGGGTTTAAACCTTGGTCACAACAAGCAGAAATTCAAATCCTTTCAAGTTCGTGTTTTCTGGCCATCCAACCAATATTAGTTATTAGCATGTTGGCTAGTAACAGGGATGGATTTCAGTGCTGAGGCTGCATACAAGCTATCAGGACAGGATTTCAGTCATGGAGAAGTCTGTGGTCCAAGAAGAAAACAATAAGTGAGCAGGAAATTACAGCCCAGAGTGAAAAGTGCAGCTGTGGGAGGAAGATCTCCATGGGGTGGATATACAGGCTAGGGTTGGGGGTGGAGTATACAGGCTGGGATTAGAGTATACAGGCTGGGTGCAGAGTGAATATATAGGCTGGGGTTGGGGGGTTGGAGTATGCAGGCTGGTGACTGGGGGTGGAATATACAGGCTGGGGCTGGGGGTGAATATACAGGCTGGGGGAGGGAGTAGAGTATACAGGCTAGGAGTGGAGTATGCAGGCCGGGGGTCGAGTATGCAGGATGGGGGTGGGGTGGAGTATACAGGCTAGGGGTGGGGGGGAGGAGTATACAGGCTGAGGATGGGGGTGGAATATGCAGGCTAGGGCTGGGGGTGGATATACAGGCTGGAGATGGAGGAGGGGATAGAAGTATAAAGTCTGGGGGCTGGAGGTGGATAGACAGGCTGGGGAGGGGGTAGAGTATACAAGCTGAGGGCAGGTTTTGGTGCCTGTTGGAAAGATAGGAAGAATATTCCAGAAAGAGAAGAGTAGCACAGGTTTCTGCAGCAGAGGGAGCCGTTAGAACTCAGACCAAGAGCCAGAGGTATTCCTCAAGACTGCCCTGCACCAAGAGAAGGGTGAGCCCAGCTGCTGGGGACATTCCAGCAAGTGCTGGCTCTTCATTCCAAGTCAAACTGAACATGAGAAAAGCAACATCCAAGCTCGGGAACACTGTGCCTTCTGGTGAGACCATGCCCTGGGAGGACTCTCCTTCTGGGCCATTGTCCCTCTCCTGAGCTGTAGGTGGGTGACTGAAATAATGCGCACAGTGTCAAAGCAACCTGAGCACTCAGCGGTGCGATGAAGACGTCAGGAGTGCATCTCCCCAAAGCGAGGAGGAGACTCACTGTGCAGTGCGTACCACAGTCCGAGAGCCTGCAAACCTTGGGTCTAGACCATCTTCCCCGGCCTTGTGACTCAGAGTAAATTCTAATCTTTCACTGGATCTTGTGACTTTTCCTTGTTAAACATTGAACTGTGACTATACATACCCATACATGTATACACATACATATATACACACATTCATATATGCAAGTACACATGGATGCATCTGTGGATATATGGTCCAAATGTGTGCACATGGTTAATTTTTTAATATAAATGACAGGTAACTGTGGGATCCACATTCTGTGTGTGTGTGTGTGTGTGTGTGTGTGTGTGTGTGTGTGGTCTCTTTTGAGATGGTCTCACTTTGCATCTCTAGCTAGTATTAAATGCACAGCAATCCTCTTCTCTCTCTCTCTCTCTCTCTCTCTCTCTCTCTCTCTCTCTCTC
>NC_034608.1:63596661-63625828 GCF_900095145.1 Mus pahari
GGTCTCAGGGTCACACAAAGTAAGCCACAGGAGTGATCTCAGGGTCACACAAAGTGAGCCATAGAAGTGGTCTCAGGGCCACACAACGTGAGCCACAGAAGTGGTCTCAGGGTCACACAAAGTAAGCCACAGAAGTGATCTCAGGGTCACACAAAGTGAGCCATAGAAGTGGTCTCAGGGCCACACAATGTGAGCCACGGAAGTGGTCTCAGGGTCACACAACGTGAGCCACAGAAGTGGTCTCAGAGCTACACAAAGAGAGCCACAGAAGTGGTCTTAGAGCCACACAAAGAGAGCCACAGAAGTTATTCTGGCAACAACTAGTTTAGTCAGCGAAGTGCTTTAAGCCACAGGTCTCAAACTGATTCTAAGTGAAATGGCTGTTGCTCTCTAGAGCTCTGAATACTCTTGTGAAACTTGGCCCCAGCACCAGCTGGTGGCTAGAGTAGCTCACCAGAGCTGCAAGTTAAGCATGTGGGTTCCTAGCCACTCCTGGTCCACAGTGATGCTGGGCTGGGTGATTCCAGGGCTCAAGCAAGAGGTGAAGCCCCATAAACTTGTGACCAAACCATGTGAATGGAGTTGTTCCCCTGCCCTGTCTCCACTCTTTTGGGTCCATTGTCTCTACCTAGATTGGGCCCTGGCACTGCAAGGGGAGAAACACTCCTGAACTCGGCTGCCCTGGGAGCCTAAAGGAGGCAGAGTGGGCTGGAGCGGTGTCGTTCGGCCTGTTGCTATGTATTGTGATGCCGAATTCTGTACAATTCTCACATGTTTTTGTTGTGCAAACCGTGTTCCTTAATTTAAAACTATTGGTTAAATAAAATTAGCTACAACCCCACTACTGGAGGGATTAGAGGTGGGCGGTTTTTGAGTTACCGAGTAGGGGGTGGAGAAGAGAGGGAGGGAGGAGAGAAGGATGGAGTCCTGAGGGGAGATGGACCATGAGCACATGGGCAGGGGAAACAGCAAGTATTTGGGGTACACTGATGGGGAGGCAGCCAGACCAGCAGTTAGAAAAGTAGATTAGGGGTTACCCCCAATAATTGCCAAAGCCAAATAAAGTAACTGTAGTCTGCCTCTCATTTATTTGTAGGCTAATGGGGGATACGTTTAAGATAGCTGTACTACAGGATATGGCTCTGTGGGTAACGGGCTTGCTGTGTAAGCATCAGGAGGTAAGGTTGGTCCCCAGCACCCACATAAAGGCAGGCATGGTGACATGTGCCTGTAATCCCAACACCGAGGAAGCAAACGCAGGCACATCCCCACAGTCTGCTGACCAGCCAGGCTGGCCGAAGGGCAAGCTGAAGATTCAGAGAGACCCTGTCTCTTTTAACACAGTGGAGCAAGGCAGAAGAAGACACTCAGAGCTGTGGTCTGTCCTCCACACATGCGCACATGGGCAAGCTCAACACACACACGAAGGAAGGAAGGCGCATACTCTAAAATCAAAAAGCAGTAAAAAAAAAAAAATTGCTTCGCTATTGAAATAAAGCAAACTGTTCACTCCTTCCTTGTTGTCTAAGTGAGATCAGCTACGGTTTAAGATGTATCTTGCTGTTCGAAATAATTTCCACCCGTGTGTCTTCTGAGAAAAAAAAAAACATTATAAACACATATTTCAGTCTAAAAATATAGATACTATCCTTTCGGAAGTGGCCGCTCCCTTCCTCTCAGACTAGGAAACCCTGCAGCTCCTACTGTGCTAGGGTTTCAAAGAGAGGGGTGGGGAGGAAGCCTAGGGCTCACTCACGAAGCAGCAGCTAGGGCCAAAAAGCTGTAGGGCAGGCAGGGCAGCTTTTCTCAGCCTTGTCCTGCCTTCCGTCCTCTGTGGGGTGGACATTAAATACATCTAAGTAGAAGTCAACAAAGGACTTCTTCATTCTGGGACTTGCAAACACACAGGCTTTGGGTCTGAAGCCTCGAATCTCTCCTTTCCAGTGGCTAACTAAGCTTCTGGAATTTGCTTAATAATCCTACGGAGTGACTTTCTTCCCAGAAAATCTAAACATGAGCCCCATCTGCCCTCCTTCAGAGGGCGACCCTTCTTTCTTCCTCACTGTGCCCGTGCCCCGACTTGTCTGGGGCATGTGATTAGCAGGAGACCTGAGCAAAACTCCTTGCAGGGGCTCTGACTGTCTTTCAAAGACTTGACAAGAAGCAGTTGAAAGAAGCTCTTTCAGAATTAGCCTTCCTCTGTCACAAAGACCTGTGCGTGGAACTCACCACCTCGCTCTGAGGGTCAAAGACGATTAAGTCAGCAAGCGCAACTCGAATTAATAAGGTGCCACGTGAAGGCATAGCCCTGTCAACAGTAACAGCGAGCACGTAATTTATGAATCAAAGAGGTTTGTTTTTAGTTAGGAAGGAGCACTATCGATACACACGATTGTCAGGCATGGAAGCACATGCCTGTTAGACTTAACAGCGCTTAGGGGATAGAGGCAGAAGGATTAAATTCAAAGCCACCCTTAGCTACATAGAGAGATAGGGCTACATGAGACCATGTCAAACATGGAAAGGAAGGAAGGAAGGAAGGAAGGAAGGAAGGAAGGAAGGAAGGAAGGAAGGAAGGAAGGAAGGGAGGGAGGGAGGAAAGAAGAGGGAAAGGAAGAGAAGAAGGAAGAAGAAAGAGAAACAAAGAGGAAGAAAGGAAGAGGAATGAATGAATGAATGAATAAGTAAGTAAGTAAATAGCACTGTTAGAGACATGAGTGACTGTGCAGTCAATTAAGCTGAACAGGTCCTTCCCTCATGGGGGCCTGGTACACAATGGCTACGGCAGCCATCTTCTTGGTAGTGTATGAAGCCTGTTGCTTAATAAGGGCTGCACTAAGGACCATGGAGACAGATTTCTGGTAGAAACTCATATCTCTTTTTATTTCCTGCTCCTCCCAGTCGAGGCTCCAGACAGGTGTTCTGGTGCCCTTGGGAACCAAGGCCTGCAGCATGGTGGTCATGTTTCACACAGGCCAGGTCACCGTGTTCATCAGCAACAGGCTGCAGACATGTACACACGGATGACGGCGGCCCGTCCTAAAGGCAAGTGTGTGTTCTCTGGCACCAGGACATTCACATCGCAAAGAAGCAGGGCTTCAACAAGTTTAATACAGACGAGTTAGAATACTGGAAGTTGGGCATCAGGGAGTCCCTGATGGCCTTGGGTCATACCCATCCCCAGCTGGGGTCCACTGGACAAGTGGTGAGCCCCGAGTTCCTGAGGATTTTCATTATGCTGAGTCCTTCATTCCACCATGATCAAAACAAATCTCACATCCAGTCTAGGACAAAAAAAAAAAACAAAAAACAAAATGAGCAAACGCAATGAGCAATTCAAATCTGTTCTCCCACCCGAAGAGAGGGGTCAGTTTGAGTGTGAGGGAGACTTTATGCAGAATGAATAAGTAGCAGTTAAAGTCAAGGGCTTTGACTGCCACCATGCCTATGTCTAGAGCCTGGCTCCTCCATCTCCTGGGACCTAGGACAAATACATAATCTGTTTCTGCCTTAGTTTCTTCATCTGTAAAATGGGGGTATTCCAAGTATATCTCTCAAAAGGCTGATACGAGGAACGCACAGTTGTTCGTTTCTTTATTTGTTATTGTTTGGTTCCTCTCCAGCATGTGACTACTATGACAACGGGATGCGTTCTTTGCTGTCCTGGTGACTCCGTCGTACCCAGCAGCCTGGTTAACCTGGAACTGCACCCCCATTGCCATACCTGTGTGCTCCCGGGCCAGTGTAGGTTTGGGACAGCATGCCAGTTCATGTTGTCACAGACCCTCTGGTCTGGCAGCCAAGATGGCGCTTCCCTGGATCTCCTCAGAGATCTTCTATTGGTATTGTGGTGTTCCAGGTCAGGGGAATGTCCACGCAGTCGCGCTGGTGACCTGTGGTGGTCAGGGTTAGAGGCAGTGGAGTAGACGTCAGACTTACCAGTTTGTTCTCGCATCTCTCAGTCTGTCTATATTGTCCCCATTTCATTTCTACCTTTCCTTCCCCTCCTGGTCTAGGCAAACTATAAATATGTCATTGTCAGATGGAGAAGCACCAGCCATGCATAGACTCTTCCAGAAGCTCCCACAATGGACAAAGGGTTCTCCCTGAAGTGAGTCCCTATTTATTCTGTATCACTGGCAACTTCTCTGACAGAGCCTCGGTCTTTATGGAGGTCAGGACTGGAAGTTGTTCTAGAAGATTGTGCTCTCTGAACCATTTTTAGGCTGTGTGAAATTAGCCCCCTGGTTTGATTTTACAGGCAGAGATGACCTTATTTCCACTCATAGAGAAGAAAGCGTAGAGCATGAGAGGTGACAGTTAATGTCCAACATCAGCTTGGCTGAATTTAGAATCACTCCGGAGACACATTGTTGGGTATGCCCTTTGAAGGCATCTGCAGAGAGCTGTAACTGATGGGAGGGCGGGGGAGACCCACCCTGAACATGGTGGGCACTGTTCTGAACTGAACGGAAAGAAGCAATGAGTGGGGCACAGCATTCATCTCTCTCTACCTCCAGGCTGCAGACCAATAGGAAAGACCTTCCTTTACCTCTGGCTGCTGTGCCTTCACTGCCATGATGGACCGCCCCCTCAAGCCAGGAGCCAAGATAAACACTTCTTCCCTTCACTTGCTCCTGGTAAGATATCGGGCCACAGCAATGAGAAAAAAAAATTAATATGGATGTGAAAGGGAAAAGTATCTTCAACATTCCTTTTTACATCTGTCATCATGTCTAAAGAAGATAAGAATATGACTGAGTAAGTAAGTCTCTATCACAGGACACACACAAATATATAGCTAGACAAACAAGCGGTTTCTGTGGTTGCTTCTGGATGTGCTTCCAGTCCTTGGGAAAAGGGCACAGTGAACTCAGAGCGTTCAACAGGCCTGGCTAAAGGACCAGGAATCACCTATGACTGCCCCTTCAAGCCACCTCCGCCACCACATGATTTTTTTTTTTTTTTTTTTTTTTTTTTTTTGTAGTGACAGAGCTAAGATTTCTAAAGACCAAGCCAAAAGTCCAATCCAAACGAACTCCAAAATCTCCTTTGGTAAAAGTTAGAGCACTGGCTGGAAAATGGGTCCCCAAATTTGACAAAAATGCATCTATGTATCATGAGTGCAGCTGGAGACCTTAAGTCCCCAAATTCTATCACATGACCTCTTTGGTTTGGTTTTGAGACCAGGTTTCTCTGTGTAGCCCTGACTGTCATGGAACTCACAGGCCAGCCTTAAACTCAGAGATTCACCTACCTCTGCCTCTCAAGTGCTGGGATTAAAGGCTCTCACCGCACATCCCTATGAAAGGCTCTTCAGCAGAAGGCACAGTTCTTTCTCTCCTGTCTAATGCTTGTCAACAATGTGTCTGAGGGTCTTTCAGTGTCTCTTCCACGACCATTGTCGATTGGCCACCTTACAGAGCTAAATATCCTCCTCAATTTCAGACACACATCGCCCTTATTTCTCATTGCCAGACTCAAACTGTTCCCAGCATAAATATGAGTCAGGAGGTTGCGATACCTAACAGAAGACCCATAAGATGGTATTAATTAATTCCAAGATGAGCGAAGAGGAAGTATGAAAATCCAGTAGGATGTTGGATCTATGTGTTAAGAATATACTATTGGACTGCACTAGCTTACGTATATAACTATAATAGTAGGTTATGTAACAGATTCAGAGATTCGTGCTTTGTTGTGTATATTCAAGTAACCAGTGGTTCTCTTGTATTTTTTTTAAAGAATTATTTGTTTTATGTATATGAGTACACTGTAGCTGTCTCCAGACACACTAGAAGATGACATCAGATCTCATTACAGATGGTTGTGAGCCACCATGTGGTTGCTGGGAATTAAACTCAGGACCTCCGGAAGAGCAGTCAGTGCTCTTAACCACTGAGCCATCTCTCCAGCTCGTATTTTCTTTTGGAAAGATTTGTCTATTTTAATGTGTTTGAGTATCTGCTGTATGTGTGTGTGTGTGTGTGTGTGTGTGTGTGTGTGTGTGTGTGTGTGTGTGTGTGTATGTACTACATGTGTGCCTGGTACCCATGGAGATCAGAAGAGGGCACTGGATCTCCTGAAACTGGAATCGTGTACTATGATGTGCTGGGAACTGAACCCTGCCCTCTGTAAGAGCAGCAAGTGCTTTTAGCAACTGAGCCGGCTCTCCAGCCCCTCTCTTAGCTTTCTTATTTGGTTGAGCCAATCTGAACCCAAAGAGGCTACATTCAAACTTTACTCGGCAAGGAGAGGGCTTCTCATACAGAATGAACAGAAACAGAAAATGAAAATCCTAGTTTCAAATATGCTCAGTCTTTAAGAATTATCGGAAGCCTGGGATAGTGGCGCGTGCCTTTAGCCCCAGTACTTGGAAGGCAGAAGCCAGCAGATCTCTGTTGAGTTTGAAGCCAGCCTGATGGAGCTCCGGAATGGCCAGAAGCTACACGGTGAGAGCCTGTCTCAGACGGGGAAAAATAAATGTGGAAATAAATTGGTCCTTTTCTTACCTGTATCTAAAAGTTTTCACCTTTGTGAAGTTGGTCTCCCGTTTCATGGTGAGGATGGAAGTCGAATCCTTGCACGCCATGTGCAATTGTCAAGTATTCTCTCCTCATAAGGTCTGCACTGTGAGGTTAATATTAATGAAGGCGTCTAGCTGACTCACTTACCCATCCAAGCACAAAGTCTCCCCTCCCTGTGCAGTTGTTCTCTTGCCTCTGAAATTCATCCCCTGGGCTAAAGTGAACACATGGCTCTCCCCAGCAATTAATTCTGTGCCAACCACGCCCCTGTGAGTTTGCACCTTCCCCAGATACGGAAACTCGGAATCCATTTGTACGTTCGTTTTATTGACATAGCAGCAGACCCCAGGAGCCAACACTAGACAGGGAAAGGCGGTGGGTTTTCTGGCTCTGGGGTTTTTTCTGTCCTGTCTCCAGAAATGCTCAGCCAAGTCCTTGTGACCCTTACAGCACTGTTGGCCGCCTCAGTGCGTCTTAAAGGAGGACTGGTTCTTGGATGCTTTTCTGATTCTTCAACTGAGTTTCTGAGTTTTAAAAAAACTTAAAAACTTATTTTTTCACCCCAGAATTTCTTATATAAAAATTTTGAAGTTGGGGCATTCATTAAAATTTGTTTCAATTTAATACTATATTTTTTTTGGATCAAATGTGTTTTCAATTTTTTGTAAAGGATGTTGTTACTAAGTTTTTGTTTATGACTTCTCTAAAATTCAATTCTAACTTTTACCTTGTTTTTAAACACATTATACATATTCCTGTGTATCATGAATTCTCAAGTGTAAATCACTGAGTTTTACTGCAGTCGTGCCCCCTACATAATAGAGTTTTGATCAATAACGGAGCCCGTGTGAGACATTGGTCCTATGAAATCGAAAGAAGTGGGGACGTTATAGCTGTCTTCGTAAAGGTATATTTCATGATGTCTGTTCAGTGATTAAATCACCTAGTGGCACATTTCTCAGTAAGTGCCCCATTGGTTACCCAGCCCACGACTATCCATCCAAAGGCTTACACAACTCAAGCCACAGCCTGATTTTCAATCATTCTTAGCACCCTGAAAGAAAGCTGTATTGCTATTTTACCAGTTACATTACAACACAGCCCCTTCATCCTGTTGTCCTGGATCATAATTAACTCACTTTCTTCCTTCATCTTCCCTTTGTTGGGTATTCACCTACAAGACATTATGCCTTATGTGGTGTTCCATCCCTGGCTTCATCTACTTAGCCAGGTTTCCAGTCTGTATCTTATATTGGTGAGTTCTATACCTTCCTTGGAATGTGGTGAGTTGATATGGACTAAGTCCGTTTTGCCTAGCCCCGGATCAGAGAGATGCTTTCCTGACAGACTCAGATCTGGCCTGGGTTTTTGCTTCTGACTCCCTTGACTTTCTAGGTTTGTTATTCTAGGTTTGGAGTCTTAGAATCAGATCAAACTTTCTGGGATTAGGATGGGGGGTAGCTGATGAAGTCCCCAGAGGCAAAGGGGATAGAGATGGATAAATACATGGAGTTCTATAGCTATAATCTGAAATGAGTAAGCCTTCTACCTTCTCTCTGGGCTGTCAGCTTGACACAACCTTGAGTCACTTGGGAAGAGGGAACTTCAACTGAGGAATTGGCCAGAGCAGATTGAACTGTGGACATGTCCGTGAGGGGCTGACTTGTTACAGAAGGATCCAGCCCACTGTGGGTGGCACCATCCCTACTCAGGTGAGCCTGAGCAATATAAGAAAGCTCACTGAACACTACTAAGCTAGTGAGTGGGCCCAAGAACCAACTAGCAGACAGCGATCCTCACCTCACGGTTTCTGCTTTAAGCCTCTTGCCTTAAATTCCTGCTCTGAGTTCCTTCAGTGAGGGAAGTGTGAGCTAACTAAACCCTCTCCTCTCCTGGATCGCTTTTGGTCGGAGTAGATACCCAGCAACAGGAAGCAACCTAGAACATCTCTTCCGCCTTCTAGTCCTTTCGTTTGTTTGCTGTTTATTAATAGTTCCAATTTCTCTTGGTGGTCACCCAGTTTTCTTTTCTTGAAACATTAGGGAGGAAAAGTCCCGCAATTCCACAACAATGTGTGCTTGACTTCACTCTGGCTGCCACCTCTGACCCCAGGAGGTCCTAGCCTAGGCTGCCCAGGGGCGCCTGCTTTCTCAACAGCCTTCCTCATTCCCAGGCTCCTGACACAACAGAGCAGTCCCAAACCCACAGCCCTGGCAATTCATAACACTCACGGTCGCATTGCAACAAATGAGTCTCGCTTATCACTGCTCACAGGTTTTTCTGTTAGATATTGGAAGAGAAAACCTTTAACAGTTCAGCCAAATTCTCCCCGCTCCCTCCATTCCTTGTATAGCTGCTTTTTTGCCTTCCTCGGCGTTCTAGAATTTTACCCTCTCAGTTAACGTCACACGACTTTGGTGCTGAGAAGCAGACTTCTCACGGGAGGGATCTGAGCAGTGAGCGCACCACCCCCTCTGCCTTGCGTGACAGGATGCTGCGTGCATGCCTGACAGAATCCAGGACACCGTCCCTCACCCTCTACTTGTTAAATATGTATTTTGAACTTGATGTAGCTTTCAGCTTAAGCTTTCGGCACAGCTGTGGCCAGCATCAAGAACTGCCCCAGAGGGCCTTCCCCTCACACTTCCCTCTCCCACAGAGAAACCTGCTCTGACCCCTTAGAACATGCTCAGCTGGCGGAGGGAATTTTTATCACACGGAAAGAAGAAAAGTGCTAACAGCCACCTTTCCCCATCAGCCCTGGAAGGAAGGTCAACTCCAATGTAGAGCTCATCAAACACACTTCGGAGGTGCCGAGCTAGGCTAGCTTGTTCCAAAAGTTGAGTTTCTTGAAGCGTTTTATTTTGGGTGTTCAATCAACTTCGAATTCCAAATATTTATGGTTCCTGACAGCAGGCTGTCTACTTTGCAACATGGCTGCCCCGGGGCAGTGTTCTTGCCTGTCTGCCGTCTAGAGCCAGGATGACAGATGGGACTCCTTTTGTGTTGTGGGAACTATAAGCCATATTCTTCAATGGCCTTCAGGAAAGAGCTGCTAGCCCAGGTGTGGCCACCCACGCCTGTAATCTTAGCACCGGGGAGCAGGGGGTCCGAGAATCACACATCGGAAGTCAGGCATGGGATACACAGAAAGAGAGAGATGGCTCTGTGGTCAAGAGCACTGACTGCTCTCCCAGGTCCAGGAGTTCAATTCCTAGCAACCACATGGTGGCTCGCAACCATCTGTAATGAGCATCCGATGCCACCTTCTGCTGTGTCTGAAGAGAGCAACAGTGTGCACATATATATGGAATAAATAAATAAATCTTAAAAAAAAAAAAGACCAAGAATGAGCAAGACCCTGCTCTCTAGACCCCTCTCCTAAGGCTTCTGCTTGATCCGTTGACCAATTTAAAGGGGAAACATGAGCTCTAGTACAAACTAGATTTTGATCATGCTAAAAACTGCAAACCAGAATGAGACTAAGCGTTTGTTGCATGGTAAAAACTAAAACTAAAAAAGAAATGTGTTAAAGAATGAGGACTAGAGTTAGTGAAATGGTGTAGGAGGTAAAGACCCTGGCTGCTGAGACTGACAGCCTGACTTCCACCTCCAGGACCCACATGGTGGAAGAAGAAAGAACCAACTCTGACCCCTACCTATACACTTGCCATAAGGACAACCTCTTCACCACCACCACACACACACACACACACACACACACACACACACACACACACGCACCCACATACACAGAGAGTTAAATAAATATGTAATTTAAAAGGTGAGACACCTTTAAGAAACAAAATATGTGTTCTCTTGTGTTGGGGGGGTCAGGATGAGAAGTCAGGTAAGGGTAGGAATAGATCCCGGTATGCTTTCCACATTTGTTAGCTAGTCCATACATATAATTATGGCTAAATTTCATTTCCCTCAAGAGGCCTCTTGTGAGGCACAACCAACAGTTGTCTTAACAACCTATGCATTCACTGTCGTGTGTGCTGGCCACACCCATAGGAAGCAAGGCTCTAGGAGGCTGGCAGCTGAAGTCAATGTGCTGAATGCATTTCTTGCAAGTGCTCAGGACTTTATAAAGCAGTAAAAATGCTAATTAAGGGGAGGGTGGGGAAGGGGAAAACAGCATTCAGGATGTAATGCATACGAGAAGAATAAATAAAGGAAAATGCTAATAAAGATATAATTATAAGACTCTAAAGAGCCCTTATAAACAACCAGTAAACTCTGACAGCAGACATTCCTGTGGACAATGGGGCTCTCTAAGCCCTTCCGGTATAATGCAGTCTTAGGTTCAGCTCAAGGAACCAAAGCAATCGGACACGTTCCCCTGTGGACTAGTCACTGAGCTGGTCTCAGGATGAAGCTTTGCTATGGAGCAGTTGGGGGACTTCCTCCCAAGCACCTCAGCTGCACATCCTCTATATATCTGAGCTGGTGTTTGTCACCGTGCAATGCCGTTCCTAAGGAGGCATGAACATACGTCTGCCCATGCCAGGTAAGGAACCAATGACAACCAGAGTGCTGATCCCAGCAACATTCAAGCAACCTAGGGAACCAAAGCATCTTATTGGGGTTACTCAATAGACGAGCGGCAACTTACAGGAACAGAGAAGACTCAAAGACAGCGTTATCTCCACAGCCCACCATAACACGAGTGACAGGCCATCAACTGGAAACCTGGAGCTCACTGCACGTCCTGCAGGCAGCTCAGCAGGTTAGAGTTAGTCAGGGTTCTCTAGAGTCACAGAACTTAGGGAATTGTCTCTCTATATTGAGGGAATTTGTTGTGATGGCTTACGGTCTGTACTCCAACTACCCCAACAATGGTCAGCTGTGAATGGGAAGTCCAAGAATCCAATAGTTGCTCAGTCCCACGAGGCTAGTTGTTTCAGCTGGCCGTCTGTAGAAGTAGGTTCCAACAGATGTGCTGGCAGGTAAGTGCAAGCAGGCAAAGAGCAAACCTCCTTCCAAAGTCCTTATGTAGGTCTCCAGCAGAAGGTGTGGCCCAGATTAAAGGTGTGTGCCACCATGCTTGGATCTGGGACTGGCTTTGTCCCAGGCTGACCTTGAACCCAGAGAGCTCCTTGCCTTAGTCTCCTGGCATTAAAGGCATGTACTACTTTGCCTGGGTCTAAGCTTTTCATGGCCACTATGTCTCAAGATCTCCATGCCAAGATCCAGGTCAGAAACTTGGGTCTTCCAGCCTCGAGATCTGGATCACAGATGTGCCCGCCAATTCCGGATTATTGTTCATTTCAAATATAGTCAAGTTGACAACCAGGACTAGCCACTACAGAGGGTGTTCTGTCCCAGTGGTTCCATTGGCCTGGGCTTCCTCTAGGCAGCTTAGCTGGTCTCTGCTACTTCCAGAAAGTTTGGTAGGTCTCTCATCCAAGCAGTTGTTTGAGATTGTCCCCAATAGTCCTTAGGGTCTATATATGCGTGGGAAGAATGGGGACTGATGTGTGTAGCTCACTATCGTTCCTGCATGATGGAATGCCTCATCTCCCTTAGAAAACCCCGTACCTCCCCCTGCCTTTTAACCTGCTGCTTTCTAACACACTTGTCTCCAAGAAGACAGAAAGAAATTGCTACATAACAGATGTCTATGTGTGCACACATATACTCAGCCCCATACACATATGCATATACATGTACCCCTTTCCTGCCCTTCACTAAAACAAACCTATCTTCTGTCTCTAGTCATTGAAGAGTCTATAATCCTGTGCTGGGCTGATCGGTATCTGGACAGGCTGAGACAGAAGCTAGGACCGAGCAGACATCTTTGGAGATGGAACGTTCTGTAGCTTCAGATTCAACTGGAGAGAAAGCGCTCCAACAAAGATTTGGAGTAGAAAGGAAATATCCAGTAGCAGGAGGGGGTCACGTGAGAAGCACATGAGAGGCGGAATTATCATTTTAGCAGCACCGGGTCTAAAGGTGCAAAGTTGAATTGAATGGTAAAGTGGCTATAAATACAAACCATGAAAATGGTATCTCCCAACCTTTTTTCCTTGGAAGAAATGATTTCGGGACACAATGTGGCCAGCGCAGAGTCTTCACTTTCCTGCCTAGAAAAATCTGACTTTACACATTGGGCTCTCCTCCTCACTGAGAGTTTAAACTTGTGATTTCCCCCTTTTTTTGAATGCTGGCAGAAAGGGGCCAGAGGCTATTACACTTGGGAATCTGAGAGCTTCAGTGACACAAGGACTGTCCCTTCCAAGATCCCTTGGGCTTCACTCATCATCAGACACAAAACAGTCACATCCCTCACATCTGCAGCTCCCTTACCCAGCAGCTGTGTGTGTAGGGATTGGGAAACCAGAGAAAGGGACCCTAAGAGGCTGAAGTTAGGGTATTAGTAACACCACACTTGGCTAAGCGACAGAGAACTGTGTAGAGCAGTGGATCTCAACCTTCCTGATGCTGCAACCCTTTACTACAGTCCCTCACGCTGTGGTGACTCCCCCAACCCTAAAATTATTTTTTGGTTGCTACTTCATAACTGTAGTTTTGCTACTGTTATAAATCATAGTGTAATTATCTGATATGTGACCTCCCCCCCCCCAAAAAAAAGGGTCATAACCCACACACAGGTTGAAAACCACTAGGGCAAGACAGACTTGAAGACCATGCTTCCCAAAGCCAAAGAACAGTTAGAAACGGTTGAGGGAAAGTTCCTCCCTAAAGTATCAGAGAGAGAATGGTCCTGCACAAAATCACAGACCCCTAGTCTCCAGACCTGTGGTCAAATGATCTTCTCTGGTTATGGCCACCCGGTGTGTGGGTCTTCATTTTTGCCATTCCCTGGAAGCCAACACAAGGTCTTGTTCAGCCCGTTTTGGTGCATTAATCCAGGCAGTTGCTTTCAGAGTAGATTTTTGTTTGTTGAATGATTACCTTGGGCTAAACACCCTTCTTCATGGGTCAGTTCACTTAATCCTTCTGATAACCCTCTACGGTGGGCGTTGTTATCGGGATGAGGAAAAGCTCCTGTTTCGAGGCACTTTTGTCACAGACAGAGTCAAACTGATACAGAAAAAAGCAAAAAACGTTCCCGTTCACGCAGCTGGCGAGTGTTGGGATAAGAAACCAGACCTAGCAAACTGGCTCCGGAGTCATGCCACTTCCTGTATAGGGCCACACAGGAGCCTGAGGAAGACCTCCCAAGCTGCTTCCGGTAAAGGATCCAGTTGATTTTCTTCTCCGCTTGGGGATAATTCAGGTCAAAGGTCAGCACAAGAGCAATGAATTGAGTGGCTCCTGGACGATCCTCTGCCTTGTAACGATTGTCTTTCTTCCACTGGTTCCCCCCCCCCCCAAGGCACTCGTGGTCACTGTCACTTTGAGATAGCTATTTCCTGCAACACCCTTCCTCATTCAGGCATTTTTAAGAGTTGCATTTGGGGGTTGGAAGATGGTTCCACAGTTAACTGTTCTTGCAGAGAGCCTGCGTTCCAATCCCATGGACTTTGGACAGCTTCACACAGTGTCACAGGTTACTCCAGCTCTAGGGGATCCAATGCTCTGTCCCTTTCTACACTCGTGTGCACATACCCCACACAGAGCTACAGACACGCACACACAAGTAAAAAGTACAATGAATCCTCAACACAAATGGTAAGTTTTCAAAACGCAGCTTATCTTTCACGTCACACCTTACCTACGACATCATGGTTAAAGGCACGGGCGTTTATGCTCAGAATTCCATGAAACAGGAAGCAAAAATGGCTAGAGCTTCCGGGAGATTCGGGGAATTCGTAGGTACACTTGGAGTTTTCACACTCCAGCTCCAACAGTAGAGAGAACTCTGAGGCAAGCAGAAATATTCCGGGAAGAATCTGGAAGAATCTGAGCATCATCCACTGGGCCTACATGACACATCCAGAACACTGGACCAGTGATAAAATATGCAAGCAAAAAGAGTAAGAAGCTGGGCAGTGGTGGTGCATGCCTTTAATCCCAGCACTTGTGAGGCAGAGGCAGGCGGATTTCTGAGTTCAAGGCCAGCCTGGTCTACAGAGTGAGTTCCAGGACACCCAGGGCTACACAGAGAAACCCTGCCTCGAAAAAACAGAAAACAAAACAAAACAAAAACAAAAACAAAAACAAAAAAACAAAGAGTAAGGACTGTTCATCAAGACAGGCTAGTCCTGTATCTTGACATAAGCCTCCATGGTTCAAAGGTCCTATGCTCCTGGCTTATAACAGGATTGAGCTAAACAAGAAATTAAGGCTGTGTATTTTAAATGCTTGGAACCAAAAATGTTTCAAATTTCTTTTTTTTTTTCTTTCAGTTTGGAGATTTTGCTTTTGCATAATGAAATCTTTTTGGCCTAAGATCCAAGTCTATACATGAAATAGCTTATGTTACATTTATATAAATGCAGTCTGACACCAATGTTATATAATATATTAATAATGTTATGCCTTATACAGCTTTACAGTGTGGAGTTTTTCATTTTAGCACTGTGTTAGTGTTCAAAAAAAAAAATTCAGGAACTGCAGATATTTGACTGTTTCGGGTAGTTTAACCTGAGAGATAGCTGGGAAATCCCCAGAGGGCTGGAAATTAAACATTGCACTAATCTTTCTGTAAGAACCGTGTCAAGTAAATGTTATTATCCTCCTCATTTTACAAACGAGAAAGGGAGGCAGGGAGAAAATATAGAAGTCCAGGCAACTAAGAATTTAGTCAAGAGCTGGCTGACCTCAGAGACTGGCTCTGGACTTAAACTCAACTGCCCACAGACCACACTGGAAAGCTTCAATTATCCGGACCCACGTGTCTTAATTGCCTATTTATTGTTGTGCTAAAATACCAATGACCAAATCAGCTTATAAAAGAAAGCATTGAAGCCGGGCCTGGTGGCGCAGGCCTTTAATCCCAGCACTCGGGAGGCAGAGGCAGGCGGATTTCTGAGTTCGAGGCCAGCCTGGTCTACCAAGTGAGTTCCAGGACAGCCAGAGCTATAAAGAAAAACCCTGTCTCGAAAAACCAAAAAAAAAAAAAAAGAAAGCATTGAACTCAGGAGTCACAGCTCCAGAGGGACAGAGTTCATGGCCATCCTGGTGGGGAACCTGGCAGCTTGCAGGCAGGCATGGCATTGGTGCAGTAGCTAAGAGCTCACAATTTGCTCCACAATTCTTGCAGGAAACAGAAACAGGGTACATCGGAGAATCCACGGAACCCTCCTGAAGCCTCAAAGGCCAGCCCCAGCGACACACCTCCTCCAAACAAGGCCTATACTTCAGCCTGTTAGGCCTTGCCTACAGCTACTGAGGTATTTTGTTATTAGTGTTGCTGGAGTTGGGTCAAAAGGAGCCCAGGCTGGTCTTGAACTCACGATATAGCTGATAATAACCTTAAACCCTTGATCTTCCTGCTCCTACTTCCCAAGTATTAGGATGGTAGAAATCTCCTACCATACCCAGACAAGCTTGCTCTCTCTCTCTCTCTCTCTCCCTCCCTCCCAAGCTTTCCTCAACTAGCGTGCTTTTTCTTTTCACTCCCAGCTCAACACCACTAAATCTGCCCTCAACTTTAGTTCCCCCGTTACCTTCTCCTGCTCAGCACCCTAAATCTGCCCTCAGCTTGGTTACGTTTCTAATCTCCCACTTGCTACCCCAGGCCCAGCCAGGGAAGCGGCCAATGGCCACTTGACCCAATATCTCACATGGGTGATGGCTCCCTTTGCCTCCTCCTGCAGCCGCTAGCCTGCCTGCAGGAACCTGGAAGTTCCGCCTCTTCTGCCCAACCATTGGCCACTAACATCTTTATTGATTGATCAAGAACCAATTGGGGAACATTCAGCATTCCTTCCCTCCAGACCAGAGCATCTGAACCACCCAGTACACTGGATCACTTCAAACCGGGGTTACTAATGGTTGTGAGTCACATGATACAGTTACTAGAAACTTTGAATTTTACACACGTTCCCATCAGTCATTGGCTACTGGAGTTGGAGTTAGAGATGGTTCTTTCTTCCAGATTCTTCTAGTCTTTCTTGGGAAAAGCAGACTTTGGAGTCAAAAACCTCAGGCCGTCTGAAGTCTTGCAGGATGTGCGACGACGAGCAGACAGGACGTCATAGGGTGGAATGCTTTCATCAGGCTACACTCGTTTACACTGAGAATAAGTATGAGTTCAGATACACATCTGATAAGACGCCAGGTTCACATAAATATTAGCCTTTAGTAATAGATAAATCACAGCTCTGGAGTCACTCCAGCTTGGCTTTCTTATAACCCCTTCCAGCTATTTTGTGACCCTGAAAAAAAAATTACTAAATTTCTCTAAGCTTCAGTTCCTTTCATTTATAAGAAGGTGCAAGGTTTAAGACTGACGAGAATATAAACAAGATTGTGCCAGGCACGAGCCAAGCAAAACTGACTTAGCATCTCTTCTTCTGGCTTTAAGTCAAAACAATAAATTATGGAATTTCAAACACCAGTGAACAGGAAGGAATGTGTGTGGAGGGCAGAGAAAGGGAAAAGATGACTTCCTGGCATACTAGCCTGGACACTTTTCCCCCTTCTCTCTAGTTGAGTGCCCAGGAAAATAAGTTGACACTGACATGAAGAACAATACTAGAGAGAGAGAGCGGTCATTCCAGTGCAAAGATAATGCAGCACTCAACCACATATCTGAATATTTCATTCATATGATGCTAAAATCTAAACATTGCCTTCAAAGCTGGGTGGTGGTGGTGCACACCTTTAATCCCAACAGAGGCAGGTAGATATCTGTGAGTTCGAGGCCAGCCTGATCTACAGAGTGAGTTACAGGACTACAGAAAAACCCTAACTGAAAAAGAAAAATCTAAATATTGCCTTCAATTTTGACAACTTATTAAAGGAAGCATTTTCTTTTTTTCTCCCCCCCCCCCAACCCTCAGCCCTGCTCGCTCTGGCCATATTTATTTCATATATGTGGGTACTCTGTCACTGTCTTCAGTCACAGCAGAAGACAGCATCCAGTGCCTATTACACATGGTTGTGAGCCACCATGTGGTTGCTGGGAACTGAACACTGGACCTCTGGAAGAGCAGTGCTCTTAACCTCTGAGCCATCAGGAAGTATTTTCTTAGGAATGAATTTATATTTTTTTTTATGTAGATCACTAGATCTGAATTAGGAAATGATTCAAACTCCAGCTTTACTGTCGCCACTTATCAAGTATGAATGGGCAAAGCATCTAATTCTTGATGGCCTCTGTTTTCTGTTCTACTTCATCAGATGATCATGTGAAAGCTACATAAGATACAAATTGCTATTTGTATCTACTATGGTTGCCTGCACAACATCTGCACAAGATCGAGCCAACCCAAATCCCAGCACAGAGGGAAAGATGACCTCTGAACCTCATCCCTGATTGAGGAGCTGCAAGCAGCTGATAGTTTCGGGAAGGGAGGAACGGTGTGTGTGTGTGGGGGGGGGGTCATTCTTTTTTAAGGATGTAGCCACTGGTAGATTCTCCAGGCTCCTGTAGATGGCCCCACACCCAAACACATATGGGTAGTGCTAACTGGACTTACTGGGTTATCAGAAACATGAAATTGAAGGGAGAGCTTGTTGAGGGGAATATAGGTGGAGAGGCATTGAAGGGAGAATTGAGAGTAGTTAAAATCAATTTCAGTCTACTTGTGTGAAATTCTTAAAATAAGGAAAAACTATAAATATGGAAATGTTAATATCAATAACGTTAGAAAATATTTCCGGGGACTTTCAGTCCTGGCAAAGACCATTATACAACTTTTACAAAGATCTCCAGGAATAAGATTACAATATGTACATAATTCTCGATGCTTTCCATTCAAGCAAGTGACTGAGTTTCCCCCGGAGACCCCAGGATAATTTTAAGTAGAGTCATAATTGTCCAAAACTTATTTAGAACCTCTGTATGCTAACAGCTGGGTGAAGAACCCAAGAAAAGGAAGAGAGGAGGGGAAGGGCAAGAAGTTGGGGAAAGGTAGAAGGGGGGCGAGGAAAATGGGGGAAGGGAGGATAGGGAGGGGGTGAAGGGGAGGGCAGGGGAAGAATGATCGTGTATGGCACAGAAAGCCCATTACTATGGCGATAAGCAGCTCTCTGAAACAGTGAACCAAAGCAAAATCTCGTGGTCTAAATCCTCCTTTGTTGTCTTTTGTTTTGTTTCATTTTGTTTGTTTTGTCTGCTTTTGTTTTGTTTTGTTTTGTCAGCTTGTCACAAAGGGTCTTCTGGGAAGGGGATACCTCAACTGAGAAAAACCCGCCTCCGCCAAATTGGTGTACAGGCTGAAGAGAAAGTCAACCCTTTCCCCCCACACACACACCCCTGCGTTTTGTTTTGAGTCCTGCACAGTGTTTATCACAGCAATGGAAAGTGAACGGGGGCACCTCCCAGGACAGGTGCTGCCACTGGCAACTGATTGGTAAGAGCCTCAGGTTGCTTCAGAAACAAAGTTGCTGAAAACCTTAGATAACAGACTTTGCCACCCCAAGCTAGCCCGCAGACTGACAAGATGGCTCAGCAGTTAGAACACTGGTTGCTCTTCCAGAAGACACTCCCCCACCCCTGACTTCCCAGGACCAACATAATGGTTCACAATCACACATAACTCAAGTTCTAGGGGACCAAATGCCCTCTTCTGATGGCTGTGGGCACTGTATTCATGTAGTGGTGCACTTAAATACATTCGGGGGGGGGGGCAGGAGAGATGGCTCAGTGGTTAAGAGCACTGACTGCTCTTCTGAAGGTCCTGAGTTCAATTCCCAGCAACCATATGGTGGCTCACAACCATCTGTAATGGGATCCAATGCCCTCTTCTGGTGTGTCTGAAAACAGCTACAGTGTACTTACATATAATAAATAAATAAATCTTTTTAAAAAAATATATTCAGGGTAAATACAATAAAAATCAAGCAACCTTTAAGTTTAAAACTAACCGTTGTGATGAAGACAGGCTATAAGAATCAGCAAGGCAGCTTAGGGCGGGAACCTTAAAAGCAGCGCTTTCAGGAAAGGCCTTTGATTCTCAGGCCAGCGATGCCAGAAGGAGAGCTCTGCTTTCTTCTCCTAAGTCAACACCCTCGACTCTGATTCTCAGCACCAGGAACTATAGCATTCAAACAACACCCAAAGGTCAAACAGCCGACAAGTAGGAAAGTCGGGGTCGGCTCATCACCGTGCTGTGGGACATTCGTCCCCCAAAGTGCCACTGCTGCTGGATGTTGCTTCCACAGCCAACAGTCTCTGTCTTAGCAGCCTTCACACCAGCTGCCGAGTGAGCATCGCTCAGTGCTGAGGGCTTCCTGACAGTTCTTATTCCAGTGTATATTTATAGCGGTGCCTCATCAGCTCTCCTGCCATGCCTATTGTCCTCAGAACACACCCGGCAGATTATTATTAGCGCCACCAAATGCGAAGGGAGGAACAGTAGTCACGTGTGCTCAGAAAAAAAAAAAATCTACCAAAGACCAAGGCATTTTTAAAAGCATGTTGGGGATGCTGAGAAACTCTAGCGGCTTCCGGGATTCCACTTGGGGACTCTTGCCTATGTGTTAATGTTATTTTTTTTATTCCCATCGTATTTATTTATTGACAGGATACTTATTACCATGCAAGTGGTCCACATACACAAATCCACAGATGGTTTACCGGGGGCCCGCGAGAGTTTAGAAATAACACATCTGGCTGTTTGGTGGAAAGACGACAGAAAATGAACACACGTGGGTGGGAGATGTAATTGAGCCGTGGAGAGCTTGCTTAGCCCAGGCTAGCCCCTCAGCCCTGAGAAGCACAGCAAAACAAAAGGAAGCTCAACAACCAGCCAGCAAACTACTCACAGCCAACTTTGGTAAAGACTAAAAGCCATGAAAGCAATAGTATACAAGTAAATGTGCTTACTCTAAAAAAAGAAGAGGAAGAGGAGGAGGAAGACGAAGAGAACATTCTGGCGTGCCCAGAAAAGGTTTTTATCATTTAGTAATTGTTTTGATTACCTTTGGGGTTTTTTTTTTCTTCCTTTTTCCAAATTTTCTACTATACCGACCCATGGCTTTTAGAAATAACATAATAAAAATAAGACAATAGTGGTCCAGGTCAGAACCTCTTACAAGGGGTCTGGTAAGACGGCTGCTCAGGGATAAAGAGCACTGGTGGCTCTTACAGAGGACCTGGGTTCTATTCCCAGCCCCTACCTGGCAGCCCACAGCTCCTATAATCTGAAGCTGTCTTCTGACTTCCATAGCCAGCAGGCACAGATGTGGGGGACATGAAGGCAAAACATGCATACAACAAAAATAAATCAGAACATTTTGCTCTTCCAGAGGGTCCAAGTTCGATGACAAGCACCCACACGGTGGCCGGGAAACAAATACCTGCCTTCCATGGGCCCAGAGATGCAATTGATGCAGAGACAGACATGCAGGCGAGGGCAACGCTAATACACATTTTAAAAAGAGAGAGAGAGAGGGGAGAGAGGGGGAGAGGAAGGGAAGGAGGGAAGGAGGAGGGGGAGAGAACTTTTACAAGCTGTTAAAGGGAGAAAAGAATTCAGGGTATTCCGGAATAAGCCTTTCCTATCCTAGGTCTGAAAAACCAGAAACAAGGTCAAAGCAAGGACACTAACACTTTAGTGAGAGCGCGGTCCCAGGGAGTACAGGAAGGGAGGGAGGGAAAGATGGACAAATGTCTGCGCATCTCTGAGCTGCTCGAAGCATAGCTAACTCCTTGCATTTCTTTTTTTTAAAAAAAAAAATATTTTCGAGATTTTAATATAATTTTATCACTTCCCTCTTCCTCTTCCCTCCCTCCTTCAATATCCCGCTCCTTACTTCCAAACCTATCACTTCTTTTTATTAAATTTTACATGTGTACGTGTGTGTATGTGTGCGCGCACACACGTTTCTGTGTGTGTGTGTGTGTGTGTGTGTGTGTGTGTGTGTGTGTCTGTCTGTCTGTCTGTCTGTCTGTCTGTCTAAATACAACCTGCTCAGTCTGTATAATGTTACATCCTGGATATGTCTTTATGGCTGAGCCTTTGATATGAGATAAGCAGTTGCTGCGCTCTTCCCTGGGGAAGTCTATTCCTCCAGCTCTCCACACTCCGTAGTTGCCTGTGTAACATCTCGGCCTCAGGAACTTCAGGCAGCCATGTTGGTGGGACATCACGTGTGTAGCTTCTGACATTCCTATAGACACAACCTCACAGCAAGCTCCCTGTTCCTCCGGCTCTTACAGTCTTTCCGCAGTGGTCCCTCTTCTGCAGTGGTCCCTGAGTCTTAACACAGGAGCTGGTCTGTACAAGGACAAACTGGCCCTGGGCTCCACAGCTCTGCATCTTGGTGGCTGTGGTTTTCTGTCATGGCCTCTGTCTGCTGCGGAGATGTTTCCTTGATGAAAAGCGAGGACTACACTTTACTAGGGCATAAGGACAAGTTTAGAGAATGTGGTTAGGGATCGTGCCGATTGAGTAAAGTGTTGAAGGTTCTCCTCCAAGATCCATGACTTCGCCAGCCGTGGGTGTCCCCCGCTCTCACAGATCGTCGGCCAGTTCGGTCCACAAAGGCAGTGGGAGTGGAGACTTCAAACAGGGGGTTTGGAAGCCCTGTGTGTACATCCGGAGAGTGGCCGCACTGGGGCCGCCTGTCAGTAGGCAAATCAACTTTAGTTAGGGTGACTGCGGGCTCATATAGTGTTGGGGGGCTGAAGGAGGGACATCCAGAATGGGCCAAGGTCATTGGCTGGGGGCTTAGGGTACCTGGGAGGCTTCATCAGCATGGGGAAGCTTTTCAGGAATCTCCGGTGATGGCTGAACAGGTTTTGTCAGGAGACGGGAAATTGACTCTATAAACTAACTGAGCCTAGGTGACACTTCTCAGGTAGAGGCAAGCATGGGGACTTAGTTATACCCCAGACAAGGTCAGAGAAGGAGAAACTCTGTGAACAAAGGCAGTCCCAGGCTACAGAGATGTCTCAGGGGTTAAGAGCACTGAGTGTTCTTCTAGAGGTCCTGAGTTCGATTCCCAGCAACCACATGGTGGCTCACGACCAGCCGTAACAAGGATCCTATACCCTGTTCTGATGTGTCGGAAGATAGCTATAGTGTACTCATAAATAAAACTAAGAAATCTTTTTAAAAGGGGGTGTCCCCCATTACATGCCAAACCTCAGCAGGCTATCTGGTCAACAGTTAAGACGGGGAATTTTCATTTAAAAACTATATAGGCATGTTTATATATCAACATTTAAACTATATATTCATGTTTATATATCAACTTGTGTGTTGTAATTACTTCAGATAAATAGTTAATATGATTCCTTATAACTTTTTTAGATTCCTACTATTGTATCTTCCTACCTGCTTCTTCTGTATGTCTCTCTCCCCTTCCCCACCTACAGCCTCCCTCCCACTTCTTAAAAGAGTCCAAGTGGAGAAGAAAGAAAGAATACAGCATTCTTCCAGCTGCTGATGGAATGTGGACTCAGGTTCTGGGTTTTGTTTGTTTGTTTGTTTTATTTTAAGATTTATTTATTGCATTATTTTATGTGTATGGGTGTTTTGTATGCATATGTATATGTGCACCACACAAGTGCCCGGTGCCCCCAGAGCTCAGAAGAGGGCATGAGATTACCTGAGACTGGAGTTACAAATGGTCGTTAGTCATTATGTGGGTGCTGGGAATCAAACCCAGGTCCTTTGCAAGAACAGTAAGAGCTTTTAACTGCTGCGCTGGTTCTCCAGCTCAGGGGTCCTACGTTCCTCATTTGCTTTCTCAGTGGGGTTCTTCAGGGAGACTTCAGGAAGCCTGATTCCCACACAGTCTTGCCAAAGTCTCCTTGCCCACCGTCAAGATGGGCTCAGGAGCCTGGCCAGCAAGTGTGGGTCCCAAGGGGTTTCCAGGAGTCCTCTGATTGCCATAACAGAGCTGCGTCAGTCAGAATACCGGTGCTGAATGGCGTGCCCAGGGACCTCAGCAATGCCAACAAGTGTCATGACAACCAATGGAATGTGGGCAGGGAGAACCTCTTAGGGTTCAAGACAGTGTTGGTGTTATTGAGCCCAGCGTGTCACTTTCCAGCTGAAACCAAGCCATCTCTTCTGGCATGTGGGCTGTTTAGGGGTTTGGGCCAGGGCAGTTCTCGGGAATGTGTTCACAGAGTGTGTTCAATGTGCGCAGCGGTGTGTGCTGTCAACAGCAATCCTTTCCCAGGCTGCAGAGGAAGGATTGGTGCATGGTGGAATCGCAGTGTTCTGATACCTCTGACATTTCAGCCTTCTGCATCGTTTTCACTGAGAAGACGCGCGTACACTTTATTGGTTGTGCAAGAGAGAATGAATGCGTAGAACCTTGCGGGTAGCTTTCACGGAGACATAGAAATTATAACCTGGACTCAATGATGTACATAGGCGCGATTCAGATGCAGTGGAGCCGACTTTTGTCCAGCTCAGACCTTCACCAGTTCGAAGAGTCATTGTGATGGGTTGTGATGGGGTGCGATGGTGTGTGTGTGTGTGTATGTGTGTGTGTGTGCTTGCGTGCTCATGCGCATGCAGCGACCACTCGGCTGACTGTCTCTCACAGCAACAGAGATGCTGAGAATATAGTCCTCACATGGAGGAATTCTGAAGATGCCCGCAAAGGGGGAGCATAGGAAAAAGAGTGAGTTTCATGGTCAGGATCACTTTGAATCTTTTGTGGTTTCTTCCTGCTCTCAGAAGCCTCGGTAAGGGTGGCGGGATGGTTCAGTCAGCAAAAATGCGTGCTTTACAAGCACAAGGGCTCACGTAAAAGAAAATGTCAGGTGTGGAGGCTCACCCTCAGAGGCAAGTGAGTCTCCCTGAGTTCGTGGCCAGTCTGCTCTACATAGAAAGTTCCAGGTCAGGCAGGACTATATAGACCCTGTCTTTAAAATAAAATAAAAAGCCGGGCCTGGTGGCACAGGCCTTTAATCCCAGCACTCGGGAGGCAGAGGCAGGCGGATTTCTGAGTTCGAGGCCAGCCTGGTCTACCAAGTGAGTACCAGGACAGCCAGAGCTATACAGAGAAACCCTGTCTCGAAAAACCAAAAAATAAAATAAAATAAAATAAAATAAAAAACACAACCTTTCTTGTTTCTAATTATGCTTTCTGGTTCCCCCCCCCCCAAAGATTTATTTATTATTATACCTAAGTACACTGTAGCTGACTTCAGACGATTACGGTTGGTTGTGAGCCACCATGTAGTTGGTGGTTGTGAGCCACCATGTAGTTGCTGGGATTTGAACTCAGGAGGGAGAGCAGTCAGTGCTCTTACCTGCTGAGCCATCTTGCCAGCCCTAATTACACTTGCTTTAATGCTTTGTTTCCCCAACACTTTGGGCTTCCTTACTCTTTCTCTTCACGTGGTTGTTGCGTGCTGTGGCTCTGTCGTCCCTGCCAGCTTAAATGAATAGCTCTTTCCTTCTCTCTCCCAGTCTCCTCTGGGTTCATTTCTGTTTTCCTTTTAAATCTAATAAAAATTGTCCTTGAACTTTTTTTCAGAGTCAATGTGATGTGTCCTGATGTGGTGCGTGTGTTGTGTGTGTGAGCGCGTGTGCATGCAGCTGGTCTCTTAGCAGACTGTTTCTTAGTCAACAGAGGAGATGAGACAGACTCCAAAGGCATGAAATATAATTCGTTTTTTAAAAGACTTATTTATTTACTTTATGTATATGAGTACATACCGTAGCTGTACAGATGGTTGTGAGCCTTCATCTGGTTGTTGGGAATTGACTTTAGGACCTCTGCTCGCTCCAGCCAATCCCACTTGCTCACTCCGGCCCAAAGATTTATTTATTTATTTATTAAGTAAGTAGCTGTCTTCAGACACACCAGAAGAGGGCGTCAGATCTCATTACGGGTGGTTGTGAGCCACCATGTGGTTGTTGGAATTTGAACTCAGAACCTTCGGAAGAGCAGTCAGTGCTCTTAACTGCGGAGCCATCTCACCAGCCCCAAAATATAATTCTTAAACCCTTTTATCATAAGACTAAGAATTCCAAGAGAGGCCCCTGACTTCCTGTGTTGTCTGGTGACCACGAAGGACCTCAAGATTACACACTGATAGACCGTGCTGTAGTTACAGAGATTTGGGGGCCCTTCGTAGTCGCCAGGGTGGAGGAGGCCAGGTGTATTCACCCGTATCTCATAGCAGCCAGGAGGGAGAAACGGAAGGGATGTAGTTCCAATAGTTCCAATAGCCATGCCGATGGCACCCCCACAAGGGCCGACCTCTTAGGGGGTCAAGCATTTCAGAGGACTTTCTAAATCCAAATCACAGCCACCTCGTAAGGCCACAGCCACCTCGTAAGGCAGCTTGACAAAACCCCTGTAAGACATTTTGCAGCGTTGCCCCACAAACGCAAGAGTCTCTGATGCTTGCGGCAGCGTGTGAAGGGCACA
Source organism: Mus pahari (assembly GCF_900095145.1). Taxonomy (NCBI): domain Eukaryota; kingdom Metazoa; phylum Chordata; class Mammalia; order Rodentia; family Muridae; genus Mus; species Mus pahari. Next base: position 63,622,617 of record NC_034608.1, read on the forward strand.
TTCAAGTAGGTTGCCATACCAACTTGGAAGTGGAGGCAGTGCTGGTGGGTTCCTTATGGATGGATGGCTTTCCCATGGGGTCCAGGACATCCCCTAAGGACGCTATTTCGCCCCACCTCATCTTGTGTCCCCCCCACTCTCACAGAGTTCAGTCTCTGGCCTTGCGGCTGGAGATACAGTGACCCCCCCTGGTGATACACAGCAGGTACCCATTCACCGGGCCTGCTTCAGTTTCTGTGGCCACCTCCTGGCCCCTAGCACACAAGAGTAGGAGAAAACCTTCAGGGCCTATCACAGCGGGGTCCCATTTTTACACAGAAAAGCTCATTGTCCTAAACTCACCCAGCTCGTCTGACCACTTCGGAAATTTCATTATGCACCATTGAACTTGGAACCGGTCACTCCACACCGTCCTGCCCGTGTCCTGTGTAGGGAGACTCACTGTTTATTATTTATGCATGGGAGCGTGACATTGCAAACCTCTGTTGGGTTGGGGGGAATTCTAGTTTAATTTTCAATGAACGGAAGGGAAATGCTTAAAATGCTCTTCCCAAACCCCACACTTGGGCAGAGGAGGCTGGAACTACAGTATGCACCCGAGCAGCCATCACCCCCAAAATAAAACTGCAGGTAGCAGTCTGCATGTGGTTAGGGCTCGTGTGTGTGTGTGTGTGTGTGTGTGTGTGTGTGTGTGTGTGTGTGCGCGCGTGTGCGCGTGCGTGTGCGTGTGCGTGTGTGTGTGTGTGTGTGTGTGTGTGTGTATGGCACAAGTTCCATTCCCGAGAGATGAACGTAAAATGCTTTTACATGGAACTTCCCCACAGTGCCAAGTCCTGTGCCCATTTGTCTAGGTTGTCCTGGGAACAGCACAGGTTATTATTGACTCTGGGTGTGCAATTAGTAAAGGTTTGTGTTTGTGGCTGCCTTGATTTTACTTCCACAGCTGGAGTAAAAAAAAAAAAAAAAAAAAAAGGAAACTTTACTTTTCAAAGAGGAGAGAACTAAAGAGAAGTATAGCTCACACCCAAACACCAGAAAGCCACCACAGTCCGTCCAGGCTGCTTGTCGCCCAGCCTGTTGCTTACGATATTATTTCACGGAATAAAATATTTCTTAGAGAAAGGAGCATGTACAACAGAAGCTGAAGTACCTCTTCTTTGAAGAGACAGTGTCTTATTGTGTAGCCTTGCCGGGTCTGGAGCTCACAGTGTAGACCAGCTGGCCTTGAACTCAGAGCTCCCTCCCAAGCCTTGGAATTAAAGGCGTGTACCACCACACCCAGCTTGAAGCTCTAAATAGTTTTGGAGATCACATGAGCACTAATAGTCTCTCTCTCTCTCTCTCTCTCTCTCTCTCTCTCTCTCTCTTTCACACACACACACACACACACACACACTGTCTCTCTCTCTCTCTTTCCCCCCTCTCTTTCCCTCTCCCTCTTCTGAAATGACAGAAAAATTGTCTCTCATAGGAAATGTATTTCAAGACAAGTGACTATATTTAGTAATCGAGGAGAAAAAAGTTTCTATCTAGAATTCTAGTTGAGCTTAAGAAAGTGTTTTTGTTTGGGGGTTGGGGGGGGGGGTACAGGGTCTCATGTAGTCCAGGCTAGCTTTGACTGGCTGTTTAGCCAAGGATGACTTTAAACTTACTGTCACCCTGCCTCCAATTCCCAAGTGCTAGGATGACTGAGGTTCCTAACCACATGAGACTTACAAACTTGGAACTTTCTCTCCCAGTCTGCTGGAAATACTGGAGATAAAGAAACCTGTAATATTAACACCTTGGAGAAGCAGCATGTTGAGTGGTATACACATGACTCTATTTCTTCAACTGGATTGATGCTCTTAGGGTGGAGGGTGAGTTGGGCCACTGGATGACTATGCCAACCATGAGGACTACAAAGGACTAACCTGAGTGGAGTGTTAAGCCATCAAAAGCTAAGTATGACTGAACTCAAAGTGATCTTTTTTTTTTTTTAAGATTTATTTATTTATTATATATAAGTACACTGTAGCTGTCCTCAAACACTCCAGAAGAGGGAGTCAGATCTTGTTACAGATGGTTATGAGCCACCATGTGGTTGCTGGGATTTGAACTCCGGGCCTTTGGAAGAGCAGTCGGGTGCTCTTACCCACTGAGCCATCTCACCAGCCCCCAAAGTGATCTTGATTTACCAAAGCTAGCTGTAAAAACACAGCTTCATCATTCAGGAGAAACTGCGTGTATATTGTGTACTAGACAATTTCAAGGAATTGCTGATTTATTAGATATACTAACACATGATTATAATGAAATATTTATAAGTGATTTAATAAGGAGATGGGTGAGATACACAGATACACGGCACATATTAATGGCTGACGCTGCCTACGAGTGTATTCAGAGAAACTTATATTAAATTAAAATAAAATAAAAAAAATGACAGCAATCTGAAGGAGAGGAACATGGTAAATGTAGTCTGGACATCCAGTGGTCTTAAAGGCTGCTCACTTCAAAACACTGCTACCTGTGGTTCACGGCCGCCTGTAATCCCAGCCTGAGACAGGTGGAGGCAGGTATGGACGCTAGGTAGCAAGTTCTGGGCCAGTCTAAACTACATTTCAAGCCCTGAGCACTGACTGCTCTTCCAGAGGTCCTGAGCTCAATTCCCAGCAACCACACGGTGGCTCACAACCATCTGTAATGGGATCTGATGCCCTCTTCTGGTGTGTCTGAAGAAAGCAACAGTGTACTCACATATGTAAAATAAATAAATCTTTAAAAAAAAAAAACCCACACCACCAGCTGATTAAAAAATAATCAGAAAACAAACAAACAAACCTCAAAGCAGCTACAGTGACTCCTCTTACCCTGAGCTTAAATCATTCAACACTTCACCTAAACAAGTGGGCTTCTTGGCTTTTTTTTTTCCCTGTTAGGGATCCTTCCATCCATTCAGTGATCAACCAAGATCAGATATTTTTCAAAATACAAGCTCATTTCTTACTTAAAGCTAGACAAATCATAACTCCAACCCTTTAGCTGTGGTGTAGGGGGACAAGGCGGGAGGGTGGGTAGGTGCAGGTGGGGGTGGGGACCACAAAGGCTGCCAGAGCTCTGGGTTTTAGGCGGAGTTTTAGTTTCCCTGCCCAACTGGCTTATGAGGGACGGAGAATCTCTGGGGGAGGAAACCTTGGCTTTCATCAACAGTGGGTGTGTGTGTGGGGGGG
>NC_034608.1:63625949-63628449 GCF_900095145.1 Mus pahari
GGGGGGGGGGGGTGGCACTGGCAGCCCTTGCAGGCCTGGGAGCTGGGCGGAGTGGGGGTGGGGAATGGAGGGGTGCTGGGGGTGGTGAGGAATGGAGTGGGGGGATGCCTACACTCCTTCTCATCACCTGGAATGTTCCCCCTCGCTCTGTTTATTTTACACATCTTTACATGTGCTTCAGACCCCAGCTTGTACAGGTTACCCTCCGTCCCCGGATGATGGAGATGAATTCTCGTACAACTAAAATATGGAATGATTTTCTTATGAGCATCAAGACTAAAACATCTCCCCTGCCACTGCTCGAAGAAGCCTTCCCTCTCTGCTGGTTCCTCACTGTCCCTGGGCTTCCTTCCTGACTTTTATTTTTGGTATAGAAAGTTTCAAACACATCCCAAAGGGATCTGATTCGTCTAATGAGCCCCCATGTGCCCTCACCTATACAAGACTTTATAGCAACCTCCATATTCTACAATCTCCTTCTAACTAGGTTTTGGGCCTTGTTTTGTTTTGTTTTGTTGGGTTTTGGATTTTTGTTTGTTTTAGACAAGGTCTCACTGTACCATGCCACCTGTCCGGAGAGGCCTGTGGGGACCAGGTTGACCTCAAACTTGCAGTGATCCTCCTGCCTCTGCCTGGCAAGAGAGGCACCATATCTAATTTTTGGTTTGGTTTTTGGAAGTACTTGAAAGCAACACCAGCTAGCCCACTGGCTTGCCAGTCCTGTTCTCATGCTGGACTGGCATTCTCTCCTTCTGGCCACTGACTGGCCTTCAAGAATAGAGTCACCTCTGGGACTTAGGAATCAGCACACAAAGTGGTTCATAAGAAGCTGATAGAGAACACATCAAAGCACAATTAGTAACACACTGCGACAGGAGACAGGGTTTCTCTGTGTAGCCCTGGCTGTCCTGGAACTCACTCTGTAGATCAGGCTGACCTCGAACTCAGAAATCCACCTGCCTCTGCCTCCCAAGTGCTAGGATTAAAGGAATGCACTACCACTGCTTGGCTACACTACCGTCTTAAGGCTGGTTCTCAATTCATAGAATGCATAGCCTTTTGGTCATCAGATGCATATTTAACACAAAACAATTTAGGATGAGCAGGAGGATGATGAAGCAAGAGATTCACAGTGGGTTCCCGATGACCATCCTAGGCTTTAAGGTGAGTTCTAAGACAGCCAGAGCCACACCTAAGAACCCATCTCTAAAGCAAAGCCATATACCATACTGAGTGTCTTACTTAAGGTTTTACTGCTGTGAGCAGACACCATGACCAAGGCAAGTCTTATAAAGGACAACATTTAATTGAGGCTGGGTCACAGGTTCAGAGGTTCAGTCTGTTATCATCAAGGTGGGAGCATGGCAGCATCTAGGCAGGCATGGTGCTGGAGGAGCTGAGAGTTCAACATCTTCATCTGAAGGCTGCCAGCAGAATATTGACTTCCAGGTAGCTAGGGTAAGGGTCTTAAAACCCATGCCCACAGTGACACCCCTATTCCAACAGGTTCACACCTGCTAATAGTGCCTTTCCATGGGCCAAGCATATACAAACCATCACACTAAGTAAGGTTTTATAAGAGTTGGGCCTAGAGATACACACCTACAATTGCAGCTGTTCTGAGGCTGAGAGAGAAAAAGTACACCTTACTTGGTACGCTGATAGGCTCAGTCAGTATTAGCAACCATCACTTAGGCAAGAGACACAACTTTAGTAATCTTTTTATCTGAGTTTGTTGTATTCATTTGTGTTATTATTCATTTGTGTTTGTATTCATGGGTGTTCTTCCTGCATTTATGTATGAAGCCAGAAGAGGGCACACCATATCCCCGAAAACAGGAACTACAGGTGGCTCGGATGCCAGCACAGGTCCTGGGGAAGAGCAGCCAGTGCTTCTAACCACTGAGCCATCTGTCCAGTCCAACTTTAGGAAGTCTAGTCTGGCCTAGCAAGGTTGTTGGTCAGCTCTCACTTGTCATGCATCCTGAGACCCCTGAGCCAGGGTGAAATGCAGGCACACTTGGCACCTGTGAGTGGAACCTTCCCTTGGGTAAAATGTGTTTCAGGACACAGAAGGCAATAAAGCCCCGTGCCAGCTGGCTTTTGCACTCAGCTAAGGCAAATAGGATGGAAAGGAAAGTTGCTCACAAGGATGGTCTTTGAGGGAAAGTGAACATAACTAAGATTTTTTTCCCCTCTTTTTCATTCTAATGGGATTCTGCATTCGTTTTGTGAGGAATCTTCTGGAGCTACTTAAACGTCTGAGGAAGGCAGTTTGCTAAATAGTGAGGTGGCTAGGAAGCACCAAAGAATGTTAAGACTCACTCTAGGCCTACATTTGCATCTGTTTGACAGTCTCCACCCATTGATGGCATTCCTTGAAGATTACTGATGTGTTTTATAAGAAGTCAGGATATGTTTTCCAGAGAGCTGTATGGTGAGGTGGGAGGGGTGGGAGGAAGTAGGCCCTCACTGAAGTATTCCTTCCCCTGGGGTACCA
>NC_034608.1:63633449-63644364 GCF_900095145.1 Mus pahari
GGGGCTGATAATGGAACGTTTCTCTCGATAGAATTATTCAGTGGAGAGAGGAGAGATGTGCCAGGCATGTGGTGGGGCACACCTGTAAGCCATGCACTTGGAAGGGAGAGGTAGAATTAACAGTAGGAGTTTTAGGCCAGCCTTGGCTATACAGCTGAGTCTGAGGCTAGCCTGAACTATATGTCACCCTACCTTAAAAAGACCAGAGAGCTGGGCAGTGGTGGCACACGCCTTTAATCCCAGCACTTGGGAGGCAGAGGCAGGCAGATTTCTGAGTTCAAGGCCAGCCTGGTCTACAAAGTGAGTTCCAGGACAGCCAGGGCTACGCAGAGAAACCCTGTCTTGAAAAAAAAAAAAAAAACAAAACAAAGAAAAAGAGAGAGAGAGACAGAGACAGAGACAGAGAGACAGAAAGTGGTAGGTTGAAATTACAATAGTGACTATGTGCTTCCTAATGTGAGATTAGCTGGACTGTATGCAATCCTGTGTTAAAACAGGAGAGGGGCAGATTATGTGCCCACTAAAGGGGACATGAAGCATTCCTAACAAAAATGTAAACTGAATCTGATCAAGAATGATGACTGTCAATATACAAGGATATGGAAACAGTTAAAAATGACATCATAAAAATCAGCAAAATCCAAGCCGTTAGAAATTCTATTAAATGAGTTGGTTTCCTCAACAAATAATCAGGAAGAAGGAAGGGCAGGTGGAAGCAGCAGAGGAGGTGGGTGTGCAGGCAGGAGCACTGGAAGCAGAGCCAGGGCCAACAGTGAGCGAGCGAGGAAAGCAGCCCGCCTAGAGACTTAGACAGCTAAAGCATTAGCCACACCCTGCAGTGGGAAGACCTGAAGAGGAGCTGAAAAACACCCAGCCAACCGACGTTTCATCATCAGAACCTGCTGATGTTTAAGACTCCATTGCTAGGCTGGGCACAGCGGCACACACCTTTTATCCCAGCATTCATGAGGCAGAGGCAGAGGCTCTGTGTGAGCGGGAGGCCAGCCTGGTCTACTTACAAAGTTCAAGGCTATCCAGGACTAAATAATGAGATCATGCCTCAACCACACTCCTACACAAAGAATCCATTGATAATTTTAAGTCCATTTAGATGAAATGACATGTGGGATTTGGCTGATAATAGCTGGGGTAGGACCATTTAAAGTTTAGAGATGTTAGTCATTTTGCATAATACACTGCTACAAAACTAAGTTCCTCGAAGCCCAGTGCGAGTATCATGCGAATCCCACCTGCGTTCACGTGGAGAGGGATGTTTTCAGCAATCACGTGAGGCAGTGTGATGACAGTGCTAATGGCGGGGATGCTTTCCATGACCGAGGCCCTACGGCAGAAAGTGCAGCTCTGAAACTCACACGTAGAAAGTTACTTAACCAAACACAGGAACCTGTATTACCAACTCGCTTCAAAAGAAAAACAAATTATCCATTTCTCAAAACTCCACCCACAGCCTTTGTCCAGAAGGGGCTTTGTGAATCCCACTGTTGTTTTGAATGTCAATGAGCAGACGTTATAACCCAGGGCTGCTGGGTGTTACCACTGGGAGCTAAGGTAGGAGCTGTGACTGTCACCGCTTGAAGCACACCACTCGACCCTGTATCTGGGAAGCAGAATTTTCCAAGGCAAAAATACTGCAGAGTTACACTAGACACAAACTCCTCTTCTCTCTAGGGATGGTGCTGCGGTGGCCTTTCAAAGGGCATAGGACTCATCACAGGTACACAGTAGAAACAAAAATTAAAATTTTGCATTTTCTCTTTTCATTCTCTATGATTTCTTTCAATGAATTGGAAATTTTAATTTTAATATTTTTAAACTTATCTTTTGTGTGTAAGTTTTTGTCTGAATGGATATACGTACACCACGTGTGTGCTTGGTGTCCGTGAAGTTCAGAAGAGGGTATTGGGTCTCCTAGTTAAAAATGATTATGAGCCGGTATATTCTTCTGGGAGCTAAACCCAGGTCTTCTTGCAAGAGCAACAGGAGCTCTTAACTGCTATCATTCCAGCTCCAAATGACACCTTTCTAAGACACCAAGAGGCTTACTTCTACCAACAGAAACAGAGCCAAGTGTTGTACAGTCACATTATATCCAGTGACGACCCCCCCCCCTTAATCCTTAATCCCTTGGTTGTCTTCTTAAAACATCTACTTTGTCTATGTTTAAGTGTGTACATAGGCATACATGTATAAAGTCATGTGCGGCCACAGCCTGGGTGTGGAGGTCAGAGGACACTTGTGGGGGAAGGTTCTGTCTTTCTATCATGTGCATTCTAGAGATGGAGCCCAGGCTGTCAGGCTTGGCAGCAGGCACCCTTTGGCCACTGAGCCATCTTCTGGGCAATCTCTCTCAGGGGTTCTTCTGTAGACAATCCCACTAATTACAGGAGGGCATCCCACCTGATGCTTTCACAGCCCTGTATCCAGCTTCAGTTTGACTAAAGTCTTACTGGCATTTCAGTCAGAAATTCTGTCAAACTAAGCTTGCTTCATTTTCCTCATCATTGTGATTTAACATAGTCATCACACATGACTGTAACTCCACCCTGCACTTCATCAGGATAAATGGCAATGACAAACAGTGAAGATATTACGAGAAGACACTGAGGGAGAGCAAGGGCCAATGCGAGTTTTACCTCTTCCAGGAGATAATGTAATGGCCCGTCGCCACTCCACCTTCAATGTTCCCAGCAGAGGGGCAGCGAAGACAGAAGCACTCACTAGCGCTCTCTCCTGTCTGTAAGACAACTGCAAGGAAGACGCCTTATAGCCTACATCATAATTTAACCTATGAGAGTTTCACCTCAGTAGACAATAAAGCAACACATTATAAATGAACTGTTCTTAGAAACTTACAAACCAAGGCTCAGAAATGCTACATTACTTTTTCTATGTCACAAAGTTCATTATTGGGCTGGAGAGATGGCTCAGCGGTTAAGAGCACTGACTGCTCTTCCGAAGGTCCTGAGTTCAAATCCCAGCAACCACATGGTGGCTCACAAATAATGAGATCTGACGCCCTCTTCTGGTGTGTCTAAAGACAGCTACAGTGTACTTACATTAAACAAACAAACAAATAAATAAAAGTCCACTATTAGGCTAATCTATCAATATTTATAACAGTAAAAACCAGTGAGTGGAGATGTAGCAAGACAGCTGACACCATCTTCACATGCATGTGTGCACTCACATACATACATATGCACACACCACCGCCACCACCACCGGGACCTTTATAGATCTACACCAAACTCCTACTGAAAAGTAATGAAAACTGACAGCTTGAAGAAATAATGATATCATAAGTTTCCTTTGTTCAAATTATTTCATAGCAAGAAAGCAAGAAAGAAAAAGGAAGGGAGGGAAGGAAGGAGGAAGGAAGGGAGGAAGGGAGGAAAGGAGGTATTTGGAGGGTAAGGAAAAAGAAAACTCCATCACTCCAATTCTATTGACACCATTCCTCTTTTTGACTCACCATTGAACTCACTCAAACAGAAACCACCACCATCGCCCCACTATGGACCCACTGTGCTCATCTCGTACAGGAAGAGTTCCTCTTGCTAGTTTTGCTTCTTTCTAAATCAAATCTCTACCTCTCAACACTTCACAGCCACAATGTCAGTCTTTAAATGCAAGTGGATGACAGCTTCTAGCTAAGACAATTATAGCGGATCTGTGAGCGGCTATGGAATAACAACACTCCTAAACACTGGGTTAGTACTTTTATGGCTGCCCACTAGGTGCATGGCTATCTGGACAAGGAGTCCCCAGTGAGAACGAGAAGGGCTGGACAGCTCTTAAGTCATTTCAAGAAAACTTAAAAAGTAACAGACAACGTCCAGTGTAATGCTTTTTCAGAAACGCATCAGTTCAAGCCCTTGGAGATGCTTTTATAAAGTCCTAGGCTGGTCATAACACAGTCTACCAAGGCTCTCCCTAAGGTCTAAGTCAGGAAGAATGATGATGATGTCTGTTAACAAATCAACGTGGTGAATCTGTGACACAGAAGTGCAATGCTTTTTGACTATGGGTGAGGGAGGAACCATGAGGCAAAATGCAAGTGGCCCCTCTGGAGGAGCTGGGAGAGGCCAGGAGCCTGGATCTTCCCTAGAAACTGGAAAGGAACTACCCACATCAACACATTGTTTCTAGGATTCCAACTGCCAGAACTTTAAGAGAAGGTTAAGTTCACCAGCAATAAGACACTGAAATACCAGAGGTTCAGACCAGAAATTAGTCCTCAATTTAGTACACAGTCATTAAATGATGCCAGCAATGTAAAGATGAAAAAGACAGGCTCTGAGTCTAAAATAGCACAGTCTACTGCGGGAGTCGTCAGATAACAGGCTGTCACTAAAGAGGTATGGACAAAGTGTCACGGGGGTGAAGGAGTGCGAAGCCCTGCAGCGGAGGATCAGAAGTCGGAGCTCGAGAGTCACAAGGAGCAAGCAAAGGTGACACAGGTGGAAAGCGATGTGAGAAGGGTTCAGACAGAGTGATAGATAACCTGCTCAAACTTCCACGGAGGAATGTCTGCTGCCAGCAAGTCAGCCTCAGCTCAAGTGGGAGGAAAGCAAAGGAGAGTAGAGACTGGTGTGCTGGGTGCTTGCAACCGTCGCAGCGCCTGACTCTGAAATCCAGTGTGCTACAAGACCGCTGGGGGAGGAGCAGCGGGAATCTGATTCTAGTGGCATGCACCAGGGAAAGGGGACAATCCAGTTAGAAAGCCACATCTACAAGCCAGGAGAGAGGGCCAGGACGGCAGTGAGCAAGGACATGAGACGCCGCTGGACTCAAGTTTCTCCCTTTCCTGTACACTGATCCCTCCAGCAGGACAGTAACACGGGTGGACAGCCTAAAGTTCTGTAGCAGCTGAAGACTTAGAGACAAAGGGATGCCCAAGCCAGGCTCTTAGAAAAGGCCAACATCACACAAGCACATCCACTCTGACTAAACAGTGCAAGCAATGGCCATGCCCGCACGGAAGCAGTCAACGGCTTCTTGTTCTGCTTTTCTCACCACACTAACCTCCCCGCCCACTTGTGTATAATATTGCTCCATTTAATATTCACATTAGCTTTGTAACTCATAGCAGTTTGTGAAAGTACACTGAACAGGGAAGGTCTCTCCTAGGTTTGAACCTGCTCTCTGGACTTTTAGCTGGGCGAACTAGCAAGTCGATTGTCTATCTAATAAACACCTTTTCCTATTTCTAATTATAAACAACAGCAAACATTAATTTCAAATAAAAAACTTAAAATTTCTAAAATGAAAATCCTATTTTGCTTTCAAGTATACTTCTTAAAATGTCATTTCCTTAGTGTAAAAAAGAAACAAATATGATCTTTTATGCTGGGCATGGTGACACATGTCTGTAATTACAGCATTCAAAATAAAGGCAAGAGGGTCAGGAGCTCAAGGACATCCTGAGCTACCAAGTTCAAGCCTAGCTTTGGCTCCATGAGACCAAACAAAACCCGAAGCTGATCTTTTAAAATATAATATGCTCAAGCATATTGTAAATACCAATCCTACCTTAACTCTAAGTGTGTAAGTCTCAAGTTCCCTTATTTTGTAAAAATCTAACTATTGCACCCCTAACCGACACGCACGCATGCACATCTGCCCCTCATGTGAGAATGATGTAAAGTTTCACCTTTGTCTATCTGGGACTCCAGATGATCCATTGCAGTCATTGATGGAGCAAGCTGTAGCTCACTGGACACAATTGTGAGGGCCCAAGGTGAGGCACTTAAAACATCCGTCATCAACAGAAAGGGGATGTCTGCATAGACCCTTTCCAGGTGCTCAAACTGCCACCAAGGAACATAACAGGTTGGTCAGCAATCACACTAAGTTTTTCTTTGAGTTCCTCTAACTGACAGGATTCCCAGCACTGATCACAGAACATACCTTTGTGGAAACAAATCTGACTGCGACATCAAACGGAAAGACAGTTTCTATTGTGACAGTATCATCCTGGAAGAAAACATAAGGCACACACGCAACGGCTTTTCTCATCTTCTAACAAGAAGTCTTAAAGTTAAAAAGCCTACAAGGTGTAATTTAGAATTGATCAATAAACAACCCCAAGTTACACACTAGGAAGCAAGAGTCTTTTCCTAGATAACATTTGTAGAAATCTACATAATGACCTGCTCTCCCCAGTGAGTTATCTGACTGTCTAGCAGTCATATAGGGAAGTGCTTTCTTCATTGTTATTTATCTGGTGGAGCAGGCAGGACAGGCAGCATTATCACTGTACAGAGGAGAAGCCAGATGTTAATAAGTTGAAGTGATTTGCCTAATGTCACAACAGGGCCATGCCCAGAATCTGGACCATCATCTCATGTGATTTTTCTTTACCTCAACTTGACTCAAGGTGACTGAAATACCCACTCAGTAAGGAAACAGACACTATTTCAATTGTCATCCACACAATATAATGCTCACAGCATCCAATCTATTATAATCGACTCTTTAAGATGAAGGTCTAGAATCTAAGTCAGAAGAGGAAATCTTTACCAAATCTGACCATGGAGTTCTACCCTAACCAACAGGGTGCCTCTCCCCTCTAAATGACTATTTGAGAGGCCACGGGGTTATCCTTCCTTCTAAAACAATAACCCAACACACTGACGAGAAACCTTTTGAGATTACCGTGGGCCAGTGAGATGGGTCGAAGGCTAGAGAAGCTTGCTCCTTTTCTGGAACCCACACAGTCCAAGGAGAGAACCAATTCCCGAAACTGTTCCACATATGCACTGAGGCCTGCACATATGTACGTGCACACATATACACACATATATGCAAAACAAACAAATGTAAACACAAGTCAGGCTGTAATGTCAGACAGGTGTCTGTCATCTGTATGGCCACGGCCATGATGATGTGACTTAGTCGCACACATAAGCCTACATTCTAGGTCTCAGCTTCACCACACTCTGAGGGGATGGAGATTAAATAAGGTAGTGTGTGAGCCGGGCATAGTGGCACATGCCTTTATAGTCAGCATTCTGGAAGGAGAGGCAGGCAGATCTCTGTGTATTTGAGCCAGTCTGGTCTACACAGTGAGTTCCAGAACAGCCAGGGCTATGTAGAGAGATCCTATCTTAGAAAAAAAAAGATGGTTCACATAAAGTGTGGAGTTTGGAGGCCCATCTGCTAAGTTACCCTTTCAACACTGTTTCTCTCCCAATAACTTAGAAATAAATGACCCATGAACCACAACTTCTTAAAAAAACCACACTATAATCAATTCCTGGGCCTTTGCTTCTGTTGGGCTAAGAGATCAACCTATTAGATAATATATTACTGCCAAGACAAAAAAGATATTAAAATAACACAAAATAGAAGTGGTTCATACATGAAAAGTAGTCATAGAAAAAATACCTTGTGACACTTGCAAATAATTTCTTTTCCTTCAACAGTTGTATTGATCAGGTAAGAAACGTACACAAGGAACATTCTGGAACCCACGGTTCCACAGCGAACATACACTGTTTTTTCTAGCTGCAACACAATAAGTATTGTAAATTTAATGTTACAGAGGCTTTCTCCAGATATTCTAAAACAACGTTCCCATTTAGAGATGTCTGGCTAGATACTTTATACAGGCTGTCACAGTGTAACCCATGGGACTAAGGAAAGTCTGCCACCAGCCATGTAGAACCCTGAGCTGACCTCGGTGACATAATTCTCCACCTTCTCACGCTCTCCTTCAACCCCCCACAACCTTTCTCTATGTGATTTGGAGACAGAAGTTGACTGAGAAATTAGTGCAGTTACAGACACCAGTGATCAGTGACCAGTGGCAGCAAGCAGTCCATGGAGGGTTACCGTTCTAAAAGCCTTGCAGAGAAACAAACCTAAGTATGTGACCTGTGAGGAGCTGCTGCCCCCAGTCACGGCCCCAGTGCTTGGCTATGCTATTGTTGAACTACAGCCCGACTCCTGTCCCGTCCATCCCCGCCGAGCACGCTCACCTGTTCCCCTGGGTATAGGTCTCCCACAGGAATGTCAGTGAGGAGGGCGGGGTAGGACTCATCACACAGCTCTGCCCCGTGAAGTGTCACATGAGTTTTCTGGGTTAGGTTGGCATCCTGCCCTGTGAAGGTTGACAGAGTAGGGCTTTAGGACAGTATAATAATCAATACTATAAGAAGAACACTATCACACAGCCTGTTAAATACATATCCTATCACTGACGTCATGGTGTTTGCCTTGTTCTTATGTTGGTGTTAAGTGAATTGTGGTTTCAGATTGCATTTTAATTCACTGTAACTGGGCTCACACACATCTTTATGGATCAAAGTAGGAACTATTATAATCAATATATTTTTGCCACAAGAAAGAATTTTTACTCTTAGAGTGTAAACATCTGTGCTCAGGGACTGAACAAACTCCTGGCAAGCATTTGTGCCCTGCTGCTTGTGCAAGTGGTTTCTGTCTCTGCAAAGTGCTTTGGAGCTGCTTCTCCACCAGGGAGCTGGTCATCGCCAGCTGTTTAGACAGTCCGTTTGACCATTCTCACTTCACCATCTTATGTTGTCCAGCATAAGAGAGGGACAGTTCAAAACGAGGACTGCTTTCTTCTCAGCCAGCTCACAGAGGCAGCTGTTGAGTGCAGTGCTGCGCCTTTCTCACTTGCCATAAACGCCAACTACCACGGAGCAGTCCATGCGGTCTCCAGCAACTGCTCATGCAGGCCTGCGAACAGCAGCTCTGAAGACGGCTCTCCAGTGGTCAGCTTCTGAGGGCTCTGGCTGAGCCCCTCCTCTCAAGGGTCTTATTTCCTTCCCAGAAGCTCCTGAACAACCACCCAGGGGTGTTTGTAAGCAGGACAGCTGTGTTGCTGATGTTGGGAGCTATCTCCAATGCTTTATCACACATTTTTAACTTGTATGAGAAAACCACTCAATGGGTCAACAGGTAAAAGCACTTGCTGCCTAGCCCGATGACCTGACACACATGATGGAAGGATAATCACCCCCTCGGCTGTCCTCTGAAATGCATGCTATGGCACATGCAACCTTGCCCAAATGATTAAAAATTTATACAGCCAAAAAGCTTTTTAAAGAAAATCATTCAAACCTGCTTTTTTGTGTAATGCGACTTTCATAGTGTAATATAAATATAAAATAAACAGTAAGTCATAACCAACAAAGTGAGTCATAACCAACAAAGTGAGAAATCCATGTTAAAACCATGTTTAATATAACCACATTTACTAGGGTATTCTAATATTAAATGGCAAATTTCAACAATGCAAAAAAAAACCACAGTGCCTTTTCAACCACCATAATACATGGCTCCTGGTCCAACCTACAGCGCTTATGAACTTATAAAATGGATGCCTACCTGGCTTTAGGCCCGCAGTGAGCTTCACATCCCTGATTTGGGACTTCTCGTGGGATTGAACAGTAACAACCAAACAATACATCTCATTCATTAGAGCAGGGGGCTCATGTCGCAGGTGGACAGAGATGTTTGGGACTCTGGAAATGATCCTTTAAAAAGAAATAGCTCAATAAGCAGCTTAAAGAGCAGCGGTAAGTCCAGCACTCCTCCGGAGGAAGTGGGACAGTCTCGGTGTTCTCCAAGTGCACTTACATTGTGCTTGCCTGGATTATGATGCTGTCCCAGTGGATCTCGTCCGCAGCAAGCTTTGGCCGCCTTTTGAAAGACCTTGCAGCCTGAAGGGCTTCCTGCGAGGATGCAGCATCTCCTCCGCCTCCCTGCCAGCTCAAAACCACACACCGGCCTGACTCGCTGCCCAGAAACAGATCCACAGAGGTGATCTGAAAGAAGGCACAGGACACACGCCATCACACACCTGCTTGTCATTGTCCCCTGTCAACAACCTTTCTGCAGGGAGGATGATCACACCTAGTCACCACAGACAGAACGCCTGCTGGGAGACGCTCACCCTGGCCAGGCACTGACCATACCCTCCACTTCCAAGAGCCTGCATGTATAGGTATAATGCTGGCCCTGGTACAGCGCTTGACAGGACAGGTGCTTACTGGCGAACGTGACTAGCTTACCAACTAGTCTCTAATCCCACAGACCTTTCTGCTCTAAGGACTTACAGAGGTAGTAATGAAATGTTTTAGTAACTCAATACTTTCAGATAAACCCACTTATGAAAGGACCCAACATAGGGTTATTAACTATAATGATAGGTTTCCTCAGATACCAAGTAAAAAATAAATTATAGCTCTAGGTGTAGGAACACAGCCCAAGAATGGAATTGTGGAAGGGGAATTCTGAGCACTTGGGGAAAAAAACCCCAAGAAAACAAGTCTCGTGACCTCAGGTTCCTCAAAAACAGAGCTGTTCTTGGATTCTGCTCCTGCGCACCTCCGGGCGCCCCTGCAGAGGAGGTCAGTTTACTTGAGCTCAGTTATCACAAGTGGCTACTGCTATTGTTTATATGCCTCTATGGAAGGCTGCATGCAGCTTGGCCTTGTGATCATATACAGCTTGAATTCATGACAACTGCACTCAGGGAAAGTTCTTAACATCAGGACACTGTCTGTCTGCTGCTCTGAATAAAGTTGGCTATTGCTTGAGACTTGAATCCGTCTCTCCCAGGTTCATGCTGACAACTAAAGCAGTAAATAAACAGGTAGATTTTGTCAAATCATGAAGGACTTGTAAATGGAAGAAACTAAGTGCTGGATATTACCCAATAAGAAATTCGTTTACAGCCGGGCAGTGGTGGCGCACGCCTTTAATCCCAGCACTTGGGAGGCAGAGACAGGCTGATTTCTGAGTTCCAGGACAGCCAGGGCTATACAGAGAAACCCGTCTCCAAAAACCAAAAAAAAAAAAAAAAATTAGAGGCTCCGATGTTTACTTGTGTTCCAAACACCTGTGTCTAGCTTAGCATATA
>NC_034608.1:63644399-63685834 GCF_900095145.1 Mus pahari
AAAAAAAAAAAAAAAAAGAAATTCATTTACTTTATAGAGGTTGCTATGCCAATGTAAGTAGTATGTGCATACATTTAACAATTGTCCCAAGGTCCTACCCAGCTAACCACTCTCTTAGAAGTCCTGGACACCAGGCATTCGGAGAGTGTTCACTGTGCTGTAAAACTGTCAGCATCGAATGGACTGACAACCCTGCAGATCCCAGAGCCTACAGATGAATGACTGAGACACACAGGTTAGCATGCCCAGGACCTTGCAAGCTAGGCTACAACTAAAGATCTGCAGGTGGCTCCAGAGTACACACAGCAAAATACCATGTCACCACACGGCTCCAAAGGGCTTCTCAAATGTCATACTAGATCAACCTGCTAAAATATTAATGCATCCTCATCTTCTTTAAACATATGCAAACAGCAAAGTTTGAACACTAAAGAGATAAAGTTGAAATTACATCCTATCACATATATTTGATGTTTTATGTAGTATAAATCATTGAAAACTCCTTAACTGATAATTTACTCATTTAAAAAAATGAGATTGGCCTTATGTATTCAGAGCAAATAATGTCTACTTATAATACTACTGGTGAGGAAAGCCAGGAATGGAGTATGATGTCCAGTAAATTCCGCTGTCCTCCTTCACGCTGGGGCCTGGACCCATTCTACCACTGAGCTCCACCCACGGGGCCAAGTTTCCAACTACATCATTTTACAGTACAAAGGGACTGACAAAGAGCACATGGAAGGAAACCTACCAATAACTATGAATGCATCCTTTACATTTTTAACATAAACATACCACTTTTGGCATTCAAATTAGTTTTAAGCGAATTTCATAACTTACCTCGATTTTTTTTCCCACATCTTCTGTTTTTGCAACAAATTTAAATGACAGTTTCCTTGTTTTGCCAGGAACTAAGCACATCTTTCCCTGAGTCAGATTTTCAAGGACCTCACTTGCTTTGGATGCTTCTTCCAACACACAGAACTGGTTGTAAACCTTAGAGAGAGCCGAGTGGCGGTATCATTTGCAAGCACCAGACATCCGATCTTTTGCTAACCAAGCACCAAGTGATTCAAAGCGCATTTAGTTCTAGCCCAGGGGTTCTCAACTGGTGGGTCGTGACCCTTGGGGGGGGGTGTGTGTCAAACACCCTTTAACAGGCATTATACACAAGATATCCTGTACATCAGATATTTACATTAAAATTCATAACAGTAGCAAAATTACAGTTATGAAGTAGCAATGAAAACACTTCATGGTTGGGGGTCCCCACAACGTGAGGAACTGTGTTAAAGGGTCGCAGCTTAGGAAAGCTCAGAACCACTGCTCTAGCGCGAATATCACCGATGCGCTATGCAGTGGTTTTTATATAATAAGAATTATTTTGATGCCAAGTTCATGTACTTACTCACTGCTAACACAAAGGAAAAAAAAAAACAAAACATTTAGCACACACAGCCTGATATCTGGAAGCTTTGAAATACCAATTCTGAAGGAGAAACCAAATATATGCTCTTTGTTACACTGGAGAGTACCTTCCATCACCCTTTCCTTTTTAAAAAAACTTATTATTTTTTATGTGTGCCTGAGTGTGCGCGTGTGTGTACTCCTGTGTATGAGTATGTGTGTGTGTGTGCTTCTGTGTGAGTGTATTGTGTTTGCCTGTGTGTGTGCTTCTGTATGAGTGTATGTGTATCTGTGTGAATTTGTGTGTGTCTGTGTGTGCTTCTGTGTGAGTGTATGTGTGTGTCCTGGTATGTGTGTGTGTGTTTCTGTGTGAATGTGTGTGTGTGTGTATGTATGTGCTTATATGTGCACATGCGCATGTGTTCGCATGTGCATGTGTATGTGCTTACGCACACCTGCATGCTAGTGTGTGTGCACATGCGCTTGTTGACAGAAATCACCATTCTCATCTGTTAATAAGTGTAAGTAAGGGCTTCCAAGAGCAACTTCCCATCACTGGGGACTAATTGCCTTCACAGAAAATACTTAGTAGCCAAAGGTTTGTATATCCTCCCTGACTCCCACTTCCGACTGAGGCTATCAAGCACATGTTCCCTTTGTTTCCTTGTGCTCTACAGCTTGAATTTTCAGGGAAGATATAATGAGAATACAAGAAAAGTTTAAAGCTGATATTTTATTCTACCACAGCATTTGTATTAGTTTTTAATTATGGAAGAAGCTTATGCTTATTATTTACATAGACTTGGAGGCAATTCAAGGAAAGGTGATGTTAGAGTCCTACATTGGCTCTAATTTCACAATGAGGGTATCTCACAATGAGGAGAAAGGAAAAACAATGACAATCTGTCTGTCCGTGGACAGTTTTTAAGAGTGTAATAAGGGAAGCGAGCAGCTGAGAAGCAACTGCACACACCGTGGCCACAGAGCTACGGCCATTCACACTGAGAAGGCTAAGAGTCGCATGAGAGACAGTGAGGGACACAGGGATCACTATAGTCAGGGCAGGCTTGCCTCAGAATGTGATGGTTTTAAGTGGTCAACCTGCAAGAATGAGCCAGGCAAGGAGAAGGCCAACCAAGTCAGGCCAGGAGACAACCTGAGCCAGCCTCCGGCCCTTAGCCCACTCCTCCCCTCTCTACACCTCAACCCGGGCTCATCTGCTCTCTGTGTGCACACCAGAGTGCATACTCACATGAAGGACAAAGGAAATCCTGGGGACTTCTATCACCCTCCTCCTCATTTCCTAGAGGCAGGGTCTCCCACCGGACAGCCAGCAAGCCTCCAGGGTCACTCTGCTCTGTCCCCCAACACTGGGCTTTGCAGGCCCCTGCAGCCACACCCACCTGATTTTATGGGCATGCAGGGGATTTGAACTGAGGTCTTCGCATGCTCTTATACACTGAGATGTCAGCCCAGCCTAGACTTATCTACTATAAAATGCCTTTCCCACAATCAGCATCCTGACCCAGTCCTCACACTTTGTACCTGGATAAATATAATTAATGTCTAATTACTTTCCAAGATATCATTTCTTTAAAATAAAGTTCCTCAAGTTTCATGTTTCTGCTTTTACACCATCAGACTAATGAGAATGCCTCCCTGCATAAGGGCTGGAATGGAAACAAACTGGTCTTTAGGAGAGCCAGATTTAACTAACATCTCAATTATTGGTTATTTCTCTGGTCTCATCGATTAGTTTCTACTAAAACAGATAAAATTCTTCATTATTACAATCTAAAGATGAATTCTGTATAAACCAAGCAGTGAGTCCATCTCAGAGGCTTTGATGGGTCATCTGTTCCGTTGCTCCAGGTTCCTGCAGCCCCAGCCTCACTTCTCACCGTTCGGCTGTCTAGGAAGTGGTTGTCCTGCCTCACCAGTAAGTGCACGCGCACTCCTGTTCCTGCATTCCTTTCCTCAGACACGGTCTCCCATCCCCAGCTTCTTACACCCATCCCCAGCTTCTTACACCGAATCTGACCTTGTCTCAGAGCTTCCCCTTCTCTTGGCCATGCCTACCCTTGCCATGCCTACCGTCACTGTGCTCCCAGCAGGAACAGTAACAGGTGGCCTGCACTGCTTACTGGACAGACCCTGAGTCCTTCTGGCCCATCCTAACATTCCTACATATAACGAAGCTGATACACAGTATTCCATTTCTACATATAATGATGCTGATACACAGTACCCCTTTACATTCACCATCAGACTATTGGAACTCTGAATACACGTGTTAGTTAAAGGCTTTAATATACTTTCTAGGTGATCAGAAGATAACTATCTATTAAGGGAGCACACAGGTGAGAGAGACTAGGCTCCAGCCCTTGGCTTTAGTGTGTGACCACACTTTAACGTGTTCATATGCCTAGAGCATGAACGTGTTGCTTATGAGTGCACAGAAAATACTAGACTGTTAGGAAGTAAGCAGAGAAGCCCTGCTTCTAGCAGGGCAGAATGCAGTGGCTCAGGGTCACTGTGCACATCACACCTGTCCACTCCACTCCAGTATTTCAAAACCAAACATATACTAGTTCTAAAACCAAACTAACAATGGTAAAACAAATGAAGCAAGTGATTTTAAAAATTAGGCTAGCTTCACACTGAATATGTCTTATTTGAAATTCAAGCTACACATTATAAAAACTAAGAATTATATTCTTAGCTTACTTAAGCCAGAAATGAAAAAGAAAAATTAAGAGTAGAAAAAGCATATCGAATTAATTGGAAATACAAGTATATTTATTCTTAAATAAGTCTAGCCAAAATCAGATAACCAGTAAGATGTAATTTCACTAACCTTACTTTGCACAGTTTACTGAGAGCACAATGACATGCACACAGAGGAATCATGAGTGGGTACACTACCTGATTATTAAAGCTGACGCAGAGCTTGGAAAACCTAATGGGGTGTGGACAGTCAGCCTTCAGAAAAACATCAAACTCAACAGGAACATCCACATGAAAACTTGGAGCGTGGAACTTGGCTTTGCATTGTACTAGAAATCAAAGGAGAAGGGCGGAGTCAAATAGTCCCAGGCTGCAGAGCACACAGTGCTGAGTCATCTTTACAGAGGCAGCACATTTACACTCTCATCCCCTTCTTACTTAAGGCATCCCCACAGATGGCAGCAGCTCAGCAAAGGCAAACAAGCTCTTTGTGAAAATAAAGGTAAACAACGGAGCTTCAGAACCACCATGGGAGTGGGGTACTGTTTGTATGGCTGTTTTGAGACAGGGTTTCTCGATGTAGCCTTGGCTGTCCTAGAATTCACTATGTAGATCAGACTAGCCTCCAACTCAGAGGTTCACATACCTCTATCTCCCAAATGCTGGGATTAAAGGTGTTGCCACCACTGCCCAGCTTCAAAAACCACACTTGTCAACTTTTTTGACAAAAAGTTGGTGTCAAAAGGAACAGAATAATTTTGAATTATTTTATTTCAAAATACCTGCCTAAACATTAATGGATACAACTTTAAAATGCTATTTCTCAAGGACATTTCATATTATACTTGAATTATAAATAAGCAAAGTATATTTTAAGAAACAGATGTAAGTATTTGAACAGGGGAATAGTTCAGATTGTAAAACCCCTCCCCCAGAACAATTTTTTCTAATTCACTTTTTCTAAGCAAATTTAAATTGTGAATTATACACATATAAGGAATGTATGCAACATCAAATCATTCTATAATAGTGTTATTTAAGATGTAGACCAGTGGCTCTCAACCTGCGGTTCATGACCCCTTTAGGGGCCACACATCAGATATCCTGCATGTTAGATATGTACATTATGATTCATAACACTGGAAAAATTAGTTAAGAAATAGCAACGAAGTAACTGTCTGGTTGGGGGTCACAGCATTCGGAAGGATGAGAGCCACGATGTACACTACACTGCTATGCATAAAAGAAAACCTGGCTTTTGAAAAGAAAACTAGATGCTCTTTCCTGTGGTGTCTTAAAGTAAATGAGAAGAAGGCCTTCAGAACTCACATATTTGTTCAATAAATACTTGTTGAACTTAAAATACTTGATAGCATATTGTTATAACACTGAAGAGAAAAATAAGATTCATGGCTATCCACAAGCTGGCTATACTCTGACTACTTTTATATTTATTATTCTGCATGTATTCACTTCAGACAAAGGGTTTCTATGAACACTGTGGATGTTGGCTACACACCAAATGGCACGAAGTCCTGTACGCCGATTGTGAAGACATTGCTGCCAGCCAGAGAGACCCGGTCCGCCCACAGCTTCTGAGCAGTCTTCACTGCTAAGACATCACAGTCAGGTTCAGGGTCAGGGCTTTCATTCTGCAATGAGAGTTCAAACTCTGACAACTGACTGAGGAAGAACACACACAGATGCAGAGCTGGGTAGACTTTCTACAAGGAATCACAACCTACCATTAAAACATTCATGAGGTTCTTCTCTATCCGAGATTTCTGGTCATCTTTCAGAGTTGAAGCTGAGATAGGAAAAGAAAATAGAGCTGTAAGACAAGCAGGCAGGTCAGTCCATTGCCCTACTGTGGGATCACAGGCCAGTATAAACTGCCCAGCACATCGCCCTACTGTGGGATTACAGGCCAGTATAAACTGCCTAGCACATCGCCCTACTGTGGGATCATAGGCCAGTATAAACTGCCCAGCACATCGCCCTGCCGTGGGATCACAGGCCACTATAAACTGCCCAGCACATCGCCCTACTGTGGGATCATAGGCCAGTATAAACTGCCCAGCACATCGCCTTACTGTGGGGTCACAGGCCACTATAAACTGCCCAAGGGTGCTGGGTACAGAGCCACCTCTCCAGCCCTGATAAGATACATTCTTTACGTGTCCGTCCTTTGAGACAGGGTTGATCACTGGCCTGGAGCTCACCAGTTATGACAGACTGACTGGCCAGGAGCCCTAGGAATCCTGTACAAGAAGCTCCAGGGCCAGGCTTAGAAGCACAGGCTACCGTGCTTGGGAGTTGAAATCAGGCAAGCACTGTACCAATGGAGGCCCCGTTCCGGCCCCTTAAGGTATTTTACAGCAAGTGCTTCTAACATGACTGAACATGGTTAATTTTATATAATAAAAGTACGTTTATTATTTTCTGTGACAGGGTCTCTCTTTAGTTCTGTAGAACACACTATGTAGGCCACGTTAACCTTGAACTTACAGAGATCTCTCTGCTTGGGCCTCCTATGTGCTGGCATTAGAGATGTGCTAAACCACACCCAGGACAGAAGCACTTCTAAATATTTGACAATGAAATATTCCAGTTTAAAAATATAGGGCTGGACAGATGGCTCGGTGGTTGAGAGCACTGACTGTTCTTCCAAAGGTCCCGAGTTCAATTCCCAGCAACCACATGGTGGCTCCCAACCACCTGTAATGCCCTCTTCTGATGTGTCTGAAGACAGCTACAGTGTACTCATATAAATAAAATACATCTTTAAAAAAATAAAAAAAATTTTAAAAATAAAAATATAGTCACAATGCAAACCACTGGGTGAGCTGGACATTAATACCTCGTCCAAGGAGTTCCAGAGAATAGGTAATATAATCTTTTAACTGGGCCATGAGGTAGGAACACTTCAGGGCTGTTGTCAGTATAGACGTGAGTAGAGTCCACCACGCTTCGCTCCGGTAGTCACACATCACATAGTCCAGCAGCCTGAGAGAGAGAAGAGTCACTGAAAGGGTTTCTCCAGAGGGCTGACAGGTCCAGGGAGAAACTGCATGTGCCTTTCTAACCTGTGTAACTAAAGAAAAACCTCTGATGGTCTAACAGACACTGTTCACACAGAGTCAAACCCAAGGTTCCCTAAAACCTTTTAAGGAAGGGTTTTGTTAGCAGGACACTGAGAAAATACCACAAAGCTGGAATGTTGTAACAACAGACACAGTAACAGCAAACCCTTCCACATAAATGTCTTTTCCAATTTCACTGTAAGGCAATCACAGTACTTGGGAGAATAAGCAGTGGCAGGACTCACTTCAAAGCTTTGGTGTAATCCTTTGCATAGTAATATTCCTCTCCCATCTGAACCACTGCAAAGGAAGAGAGCGTGTAAGTAAGCTAGCACTCCTCCGCATAGCCCAGAGCCGCACAGGGCGGGTACATACTCAGGTGGCTTTTCATCCGTGGGCACTTGTACTTCTTGAACTGGGCGACAGCATTGCTCAGAAGAGCGATTATTATTTCCTGTCAGGGAGAGAAGGTATGGGACACTGGAATGGAAACCATCTTACTAGAATAGTGCGCAAGCAGTTTACACTGGGGAAAGCGACTCACGGAGTGCACAACACCTCTCTCCTTCAGCTGAATGGCAAGAATCCCTGCTTTCTCTTTCTCAGGGTCCGAGAGGTCAAAGCCTATGGAAGACAAGAAGCGATCCATCTTAGCTCACGTAACACGACTCTTCACAGGAGCTCCTTGAATCCTTCACTTGAATACTGTGTGCACTTAAGACTTGCGAATGTTCTAGAATGTTAACAATTCTCAGGGACAGCTTCACTGACCTGCAGAGTTCTCTGCTGCCTCTGTTGTGTCGAGAACATTCCTAACCCCGACGTTCTGTCCCCAGCTGCTGAGTGCTAACCCTTCACACTATGAATGACTGAAGTACCCAATGCACTGGCACTTAAGGTGCAAACTGCCATGGATGGGGCTCCACCAAATATGCACTGAGTGCAAAAGACGGCCAGGAATGCAGTTTAAGGCAGTAAGAATGGGGCAGTGTCACTTTAAAATGTTAAGTAAGTCACCAAAGTTGAATGCTTAAATACTCAAAATGTTTTAACAATATCATTACCTTTAATTAGGACTCCAATATGTAATGGAAGAAACTATTCTAAAAACTAAGTGCACAAATCTTAGAAACAGACTAGGAAAAAACACTTTTTAAAAAGTCTTAAAAGCCTATATATGCATTCCCATATAATTCCACCAGGCATTACACAGTATGACAGCTATCTCTCCGTCTTCTTGAAGCTAAGAGAAAAGGCAGAGAATTATTTACTTAGTATTCCTTGTCTCCAGGGCCTCTGTCCATAAAAGTCAAGAACGCCTGTTTGTGTTTCTAAGGGATCAGGATTGGGGTACATCACAGCAGCCTGAAATCAAAAGAACAAATCTGTACAAGAGTCTAGGTCACCCCAAACCCAACCTTTGATTGAATAGAGAGATACCCATAAATATAAACATCAAGTACTGGGTTATATAACACCATTACAAATATTTTCAACATCCTTTACTAACATTTAGAAATCTTACAAAAACTCAAGTGGGCAGTGGTGGTGCCACCTTCAACGCCAGCACTCTGGTGGTAGGAGCAGGTGGATCTCTGAGTTCTAGGCAAGCCTGTCTACAGACCAAGTTCCAGAACAGACATGGCTATACAGAGAAACCCTGGCTTGAAAAACAAAACCAAAAACAAAACAAACAAAAAAAAAGATGACAAGAAATGGTGTAGAAACTGTAATCTGGTTTTGGGGCCGAGGTCACAGTAACTGACTTCTTTTTTACATATTCTTTTTCACCTTGCTATAATAAAATAGGGAAAGCATTACAAAGGATGGTTAGTATGTACTTCACATATAAAATGTTCTCTGTGAAAATAAAAAACGTCATATGGAGTACTAAAAAAACGACTTGCTTTTCTTCATTATTCTGCCTTAGTTCTGTTATTGGTAGAAAACGGTATTTTTTTTGACACTAGAAAGAAAATATTTATACTATTTTTCCTTTTTTTATATTTAAAACCAAACTGAAATATAACTACATTATTGAACAATTATAAAACACCCAAAAGGAAAAAAATAAATTCTAATTACTAATAAAATCTACTGCCGCTTGTTAACAATATGTACATTATTCTCACATATTATCATGCAAAACTTTAGTTGTAACTGACTAGCATAATTTTTCAGCCTACTTTTTCCATTTAAATATACTCCACACATTTGCATTCTAGTGTTTCCCTGCTGTTATGTATTTTAATAAATTCTTATACTATTCCTATTTTATAGGGCTGGAGCTATGGCTCAGCAATTAAAGAGCAGTGGCTGCTCCTCCAGAGGACCCAGGAGCCACAGGGCAGCTCCCGACGGTCTGTATCTCCAGTTCCGGGGATCTGGCACCCTTGCACAGACATACATGCAGGCAAAACACCAAATGCACATAAAAGTAAACAAATCTTTTACAATTTTCCTATTTTACAATGCGATCAATGAGCCTAGGAGAACTTGATAACTAAGCTGATGCCTCCCTAAAGATCCATCAGCCTATTTCTGAAAACGAAATGTTGTGTTGAGAGATCATGCCTCTGTTGAAAGCTTGTCAATTTATGTTTTAGCAGAATTAGTTTATGTCCCATTGAATCTTATTTCTTAAAGCCCCACTCCACATGTTCTTTATAAAACCTAGTTTTTCTCATCTATTAAAATACTATATTGAAATTATAATAATCCAAAGCTTAAAATCTTCATACATGTAAAACATAACAGAAATATCCTGCTCATGGAATTCCTGGATTAAAACTAAAAAGTCATCATAACTCAAAAGATTTTCAAAGACAAGGGGGGAAACCAATACCATGAGCCCTAGCTTCTCTCAAGGGAGGTTAAGGTTAATCAGTGTCCTGAGCGGGAGGTGTGATGCAGGTGGGGACTTAGGGACTTACATCGCGGTTACAGAGGGCTTTCGCATGCTGTTTTCTCTCCTGGGCATAGTAAGCTGCCTGCTGATAGTAGAAACCAGGGTTCTGCGTTTGAATAGCTGTCAACCCCAACTTAATGGCTTCATCAAATAAATCTCCGAAAGCCTGGAATCTTAAAGAGAACAAACCAAGAAAGAAAAGGAATGGGTAGTGAAGGGATGGAAAAGCAGCTTCCTTCTAATGATGAATTCTGGAAGCTACACACTCAACTCACTACATCATTAAATAGAGCTTCTGAGTAATAGCTAATCATTTATAAATAACAACATACACTATTGATAAGTTACACACATGACCCTTGTGTAAGTCATCTGAGATAACTCCATGACTGCACCACTGTATTAGAACTTAACAAAACCTTCACTCTTCAGGACTAAGTGAGCTCCTGGAAGTGACTTCACTCCACATTTTTTCAATAAACATTGTCCTAGTTGGTCTTTTCACTGCTGCTGCTGCTGCTAATTTGACACAAGCTAGCATTATCTGGGAGAGGAACCTCAATAGAGAAGATGCTTCTATCAGGTTGCCTATAGACAAGTCTATAGGGCATTTTCCTGATTGACTTGAAAGGGCTCACCCACGGTAGGTAGTGCCAGTCCTGAGCAGTGGTCCTGAGCGTCAAAGGAACAGGCTGAGCAAGTCACGAGGATTATGTCAGTAAGTGCTCTCCTCCATGCTCTCTGCTTCCGTTCCTGCCTTGAGTTCTAGCCCTGACTTCCCTCAGTGATGAACTGTTACTCAGAAGTGCGAAAGGGATTGTGAGGGATTTTGGAACTTTTGGCTGAAAAACCTTGATTGTTCAAAGCTTATCGGGATTTTGAAAGATGAGAGTGATAAGAGGCAGATGACGGAGGCCTGGCTTGTGAAATTTCAGGGGGAAGCAAAACTTTGCCCAGAGCCATTTTGTGTGACTTTCTGTGTTAAGAATTTGTGTTGCCTCCGTCAACTGGAGCTGAAGAATCAGCTGTGACTAGCAAAGGACCTGCAGCACTAACGCTAACCTGGTGCTTTAACTGAACAGATGTTGGTCAGCTGGGGCTGAGAAATTAGTAGTGATTAAGAGGAGACAGGCATCACTGAGGTGAAATCTTTGGGGTCACCTCACACAGCTGGGGTCCAAAGGAGGCCAAGGCCATATCTCAAACTGGCAGGTCAACTAGGTACAGTCTAAGAGCTCACCAGGTTTACAGAGACGTCACAGAAAGCAACTGAGGCGCGCAGTGTGAGAGACCACGAGAGGCTTCCTATGAAGGTGCAGCCCATTTGCAGTAGAGACCCCAGTATTTTGGAGATGTCAGGACCATGGGACAACCACCAAGAATAGCAGCTACTGTGGAGTGCAGGTGGCCTGAGCCTATGAGACAGGCTAGGGTGCTGTGGATGGCAGAGAAGTGCCTAAGCTCTGTAGAGCCCAGGTCAGGAGTGTGTGGGTCCCTGACATTCCTGCTCTTCAAGAACAGTTGGGCTTTGGCTTTACTTTAAGTTGACTGTGACTGCCCTGATTCTTCCTCCTTAAGATCACACAGCCTTTACCTTCTTTCTTAACTTTGTAAAAACAGTTACAAGACATTGACTATTTTACAGAAAGTCTGAACTTTTAGAGACTCTGGATTTCTTTTATCTTATTTTTTATTTATTTTTTAAATAATTATTTATTTTATGTATATGAGTACACACTGTAGCTGTCTTCAGACATACCAAAAGAGGGCGTTGGATTCCATTACAGATGGTTGTGAGCCACCATGTGGTTGCTGGGAATTGAATTCAGGACCTCTGGAAAAGCAGTCAGTGCTCTTAACCACTGAGCCATCTCTCCAGCCCTGGATTTCTTTTAAAGGGACTGCATGTTTGAAATTTTTTTTAAAGATAGATAGATTTATTTATTTATTTATTTATTTAATGTGAGTACATCGATGTCTTTAGACACACCAGTGTATATGCAGAGAGAGAATACATACATAAAATAAATAAATCTTTTTGGTTTTGCTTTTTTTTTTTTTCCAGGCAGGGTTTCTCTGTGTAGCCCTGGCTGTCCTGAAACTCACTCAGTAGATCAGGCTGGCCTCAAACTCAGAAATCCACCTGCCTCTGCCTCCCAAGTACTGGGATTAAAGGCGTGTGCCACCACTGCCTGGCAAATAAATAAAGCTTAAAGCTTAAGGAAAAGACTGACCTTTTGAAAGTGTTTGTGTTTGACACTGTGGTATTAATATAAAGGAGAAATGAAGGTTACAGTTTAACAGTAATATATTGGTGTATCAGTTGGCAAGTCATTTGTCCTGTTTGTTTTCCTTGTTAAGTTCACACAAGCTAGAGTTACATGAGAAGAACAACCTTAACTGGGAAAACACTTCTGACAGACTTCCATAAGTCTGTGGGGCTTCCCTTGATTAGTGGCTGCTGTGGGAGGGGGTCCTGGGTGGAGAATGCAGGCTGAGTAAGCTGTGAGGAGCAAGCCGACTGAGGAGCACTCCTCCCTGCTCTCTGCCCCTGCTCCTGCCCCAGGTTCTGGTCCTGAGTCTCCCTGACCTCCCTCAGTGGCAGGCAGTGGCCTGGCAGTGCCAGATGAAGCAGCCCTTCCTGTCAAGCTGCTTTTGGGCATGGTGTGTCATCAGAGCAACAGAAGCCTGGACGGAGACAACACTATGCTCCATCAAGTAGAGATGTTGCTTTGTGCATTCTTATAGCTTCAGAATGTATACACAAATGCAAAAGACAGTACCATAAATTACCCAATTCCCATCAAGAAATCACACCAATCAATAGATACTACTCCTGAATACATACCTGGGATATATTATTAAAACCCTACTTGATAAGAGAAAGACACTCAATTCAGTTTAGAGCCAAAGCCTTAGTTGATGCCATCCCTTCAAATCCCACAGTCCATTTTTAAGATAGGAAACACAGGGTAACATACTGTTTTGCCATCCACGCGGCGTGCTCAAAGGCCAGCTCCGCACTTCCAATCTTTTTCTTACACAAGTCAATGTGTTTTCGAAACTGAGCAATCGCATCCAGTGGGGTATTGTGCTGAAAACACAGCCTACAGATCTGAAAAATGCAAATCCCCAAATAAGAGAGAAAAAGGCGCATGCATACACATTAAGAAATGTAAACTCTAATAAGAGACCACATAATTTCCTTCTCTGAACCTCTCTGTAATATATAATTCTCTTCATCAGAATGCTTTGAGAAATGAAATAAAATAATTCAATATACTGAATTTGTTCTATGCCTTACAAAAGCTTTTCAAAATATAGGATTTTAAAAATTATATCAAAAGAATATAATAATGCGCTGTACTATTTCCAATAGGAATTTATATGGGAGAGACCGACTTTGAATATTAAAATTGTCAGAAAACTAAATATTAAAGTTGCATAATCGAGGTTTAGTTGTCTATATATCAACAAGGTAACAAAATTTCTAAGTGTTTTTTCCCCTGAGACACTAACTCTACCTTGTTTCAAAAGTGGTATAATCTATGTGAACTGTGTAAATGGAAGCCCAAAAGAAAGCAAGCCAAAGTTTATTTCCATATGATACAACTTTCAATTTTATTTCTTAGGTACAAAAAAATATATAAAAAACAATCCATGTGTGGGTTTTATGTGTATATGTGCAGTATGTATGTGTGTGGTATGAGTGTATACCTGTGTATAGATGTGCACATGTGTGTATGTGCGGTGTGTATGTGTGCACGTGTATGTATGTGTGGTGTGTATGTGTAGTATGTATGCGTGTGGTATATGTGTATACCTGCATGCAGATGTGGAAACTAGAAGACGACCTCACAGTATCTTGCTCTACTGTTCTTCATCTCACTTAGGAGACAGGGTCCCTCACTGAACCTGAGGCTCACAGTTAACAGCCAGACTGGCCCACCATGGAGCCTCCCGGATCTGCCTGTCTGCCCCATCCCCCCATCCCAGGCAGCGCTACAATTACAGGAATATGCCCCACATACAGCTTTGCAGTGGGCTCTGGGATCTGAACCTGGGACCTCAGGCTTGTGCAGCAAGTACTTTACCCACTAAGCCAGCTCCCAGCCCCACAAGTTTATTATCCATCATGTCCTTCAGTCTTCTAAGTTTTCTTTTCAAAGGCACTCTAAGTGCCTTTTAGCATATAGGTAGTGTAGTCTACAGACAGTAAATGTGTGTATATTCACATTTATAAACTAGGAGCCATGTGGCATCAAGCTAACTATGCTAAATTACACCTTACTTTCTTCAACTAACAGTATCACATTATGCTAGCTGGCTCTTGTCAACTTGACACAACCTAGACAGATCTATGAAGAGGAGATCTTCACTGAGAAAATGCCTCCATCAGATGACCAGCCAACAAGCCTCAGGGCATTTTCTTGACTGGCCTCTGTGAGTGGTACCACCCCTAGGTTGGCTAGTGGTCCTCAGTGCTGTAAGAAAGTAGGCTGAGCAAGCCATGAGGAGCAAGCCAGAAAGCAGCATCCCTCCATGGCCTCTGCATCAGCTCCTGCCTCCAAACTTGACTATGTTCCCTCAATAGATTGTGACCTGAGATATTTAAAGCAAACCAACCCTTTCCTCCCCAGCTTGCTTTTAGTTAAGGCAATGGTTCTCAACCTATGGGTCGCAACCCCTTCAGGAAATACTGGAAATGGTTCATAAACATTAAAACCACTGGGAAACACAGATATTTACATTATAATTCAGTAGCAAAATTACAGTTATGAAGTAGAAATGAAATAATTTTACAGTTGGGGGTCACCAACCATAAGGAATCAATTACTGTATTATAGAGTTTCAGCAGTAAGAAGGTTGTGAATCAGGGTTATGATTTTTATCATAGTAACAGAAACCAAACTAAGACACACACTACATTTTCATGTCAATTGATAAAGCTGTCATATTCTTAATTGTACAGTCATTAATGTCCCATAAAATTTATATAACCAATCACCTATTGGCTTATTTCCAATATATTCCTATTTGAAAATATAGTAACTATCCACAGATTTTGAGATGTACATATTACCATAATTGGCAAAGGAATGTCCTAAAAACGACTGTCAGGTAGGAGAGTATCCACCCTGAGATTTGTGCGCACTAAAACACGTTCTCCACTGTCCACCACCCACCTGGTAACAGTCAACTCTAAAGATGAATGGGAAAACAATATAGCCTTGTCCCTGAGAAGTGGGGGAGGGGGAACGGGCCACAGCACAGAGGTAGAGTGGGACAGACAGACAGACACAGGACAAACAGGATCATCTCTACTATACACAACCATAAAATGCTCAAACAATAGCTAGGTTTCCTCTAAAGTGAACTGAGCCAGCAGTGGTGACATACACTGTAGTCCCAAGTACTCAGTGGGCAGGATAGGGCAGAAGGCTCACTGAGCCCCAGAGTTAGGGACCAGTCTATGCAACACTAGTGAT
The DNA here is from genome assembly GCF_900095145.1 of Mus pahari. NCBI lineage: Eukaryota > Metazoa > Chordata > Mammalia > Rodentia > Muridae > Mus > Mus pahari. The sequence continues at coordinate 63,660,017 of NC_034608.1, forward strand.
ACCAAGTCTCAAAAGACAGAACACAGCCCACTAAAGTGTACAGATGTATCTTTTCTAAGGTTGAGTCAGGAAGCCAAGAAATGCTTACACAATTCTAATGTTGCATACTCCCTTCTCTTACAAACAAACACTGTAACACTCTTGAGTTTCAATAAATAGTATCTATAAGTTTAAAACACAACTCTGAGGATGAAGCTGCTGGGGATCAAAGCCATTCTTGAGTAAAAGGATATAAAAAAGAAGAATATAATTCATAAAATACGACTTTTATGGATCAAGAAACTAATTTTGATTTTAGCATTTTAAAAACGTAACATTTAAAGTAAATCCCCTTTATTTCAAAGCAGAACTATACCTTGTAGTTTATAAATCCTGCCATCGTCTTAATTTCCAGAATATTAGTTTCATGGGCCCTCAATTCATGTACAAGGTTATAGGCAATCCTATAATTCCTAATGCAAACATAAGAAGGGTGGTTAATTAATGTTTAAGATTCCAAAGAGCAATATTATTATGATAGACAATATTTATATAACATTTCTAACCACTCAATAATTCAGTAAGATCTGGAAAATATAGAAGTGGATGCCCACAGTTATCTATAGGATAGAACACAGAGACGCCAATGGAGGAGGTAGAGAAATTACCCAAGGAACTGAAGGGGTCTGCAACCTTATAGGTGAAACAACAATATGAACTAATCAGTACCCCCAGAGCTCGTGTCTCTAGCTGCATATACAGCAGAAGATGGCCTAGTCAGCCATCGTTGGGAAGAGAGGCCCCTTGGTCTTGTAAACTTTACATGCCCCATACAGGGGAACGCCAGGGCCAAGAAGTGGGAGTGGGTGGGCAGGGGAGCAGGGTTGGGGAAGGGTATAGGGGACATTCGGGATAGCATTTGAAATGTAAATGAAGAAAATATCTAATAAAATAAGTTAAAAAATAAAAAATAATAATTCAATAAGAGTGTGTGTGTGTGTGTGTGTGTGTGTGTGTAAAAAAGTGTCTTGTGGCCAGGTACAAACAAAGGTGAAGTAAAAGTACTAATGTTAGACAGACGCTGTAGAGGAGAGGAAATATACTTAACACACCTAGTACAGCAGACTGAGCAAAGAAACCAGCCCTGGGAAGGGACGATCAGAAAACGTAGCATGTCCAAAGGGTACCTTCCCCTCTCCCACTGGTGGTTTCCGACAGCATCAGTTCCTAGCAGACCTAAAACTGACGGTCTTACCTGATGCCACCCATCCACCAATAAAAAACTACAATACAGCCAGCTAGTATTTTGATCTCTTGCTATTTTCTCCACCTCTTGCAATTACAAGATAAATAAATGACTCCTTTTTAAAACTGTTTCCACAGTGCCATTGTACATCCAAAAATCTGAGCTAACACACGGAGAGGTTAAGTCTTATTAAAATGCAGTTGGTAAAACAAAGGAATAAAATGCTTGGGCATAGCCATGTACCTGCAACTAACCCTCAAGGCTCTAAGCAGGGCCCTGAATAGTACATGATGTGAGAAACAATCAGTGACAAAATAGTTGAATTGAATAAATGAATATTTAATATTTATCATACTTTGAAAATTAGTTGCAAAAATTTTACTGAAAATGCAAATAAAAAACCTAGGACAGTTGTGAACTGCTGTCTTTAAGTCATGAAATTTAGTTAAATTAGACCAGGAAATTTTACAATTTATTTCCAAGATTAAAATGGAAGAAACTACTTATTAAGTATGTGAATATGACATGAAAAATCTTAAAATCAAGATGACTGAGATAGGTGGCTGTCTGTATAGGATCATTAACATCAAGATTTTAATAAAGATTTAGTTTGAAAACAGAAACTTACTTCAGAGCGTTTTGTGTATCTTGTTTCAACTCACTGAAGAAAGCTATTTTAAACTGATGTCTAACAAACAAAAGCTGAAAAGAATGATTAAAGAATGATTACATACATACTTTAAAGGTAAAATGATATTATTATGATGCATTGAAAAATGGAGGGAATTATTAAAAATTAAATTCACAATGACCCCAAGAAGCAAAGACATGATTAAAAAGGCTTCCGAGAGCTCTTACAAGTAAGAGTTTGAAAGTAAGGGCAAAAGAATCCAATTTTAAAATAATTCATTTTTAAGAGCTTAAAAAAAACTTTTAAAGTACTAAACAATTTAAAATATCAGTACTTAAGAAATAAGAATCATCTCAAAAATAGCCAGTATGAATAATCTTTCAATGCTTTGTATTAGTTTTGTTTTGTTTTGTTTTTTAAAGTGTACCTGGTGTGTTGTTTTATTCAAAAATTCCTTATGCGATTTCACTCTTCTGATCTCAGTGTAGTAATAGGTCTGGGCATGCTCATAAAACGCATTTTCTAATCTGTTAAAACAACAACAACAAATAGTAGAGTTATTCAAAAGCAAAGTGTTTTTAAGAGCAGCATGTTGAGAACTGAAAGCACATTTGTTGACCAATACTGTACTTCATGATTAAGATGAAAACTATAGCCCTGTCTAACCTGGATTTCTAGGGGAAAGTCTAAAATAAGACCTCTCCTAACACCACTGAAAACCATTTACAACACAGGAGATACCAGATTAAAAAAAAACAAAAAACTTATGATTTATATAAATTAGGTGATCTCACTGGTTTTTATTTCTCTAATATTTATTGTTTAAAAGAATGAGGGGATCTATGGCTCTAGTTACTTAGGTAGCAGATGATGGCTTAGTTGGTCATCAATGGGAGGAGAGGCCCTTGGTCCTGTGAAGGTTCTATGCCCCAGTATAGGGGAATGCCAGGGCTAGGAAGCAGGAGTGGGCGAATTGGGGAGCAGGGGAAGGGGGGAAGGGACAGGGGTTTTTAGAGGGGAAACTAGGAAAGGGGATTGCATTTGAAATGTAAATAAAAAAAATATCTAATAGCCAAGCGTGGTGGCGCACGCCTTTGATCCCAGCGCTTGGGAGGCAGAGGCAGGCGGATTTCTGAGTTCGAGGCCAGGCTGGTCTACAGAGTGAGTCCTGTAATCAGGACAGCCAGGGCTACACAGAGAAACCTTGTCTCAAAAAACCAAAAAAAAAAAAAAAAGTATCTAATAAAAAAAAGATTTTGAAAACTTCTGGGGAGAATAAAAACAATTGGCAAATGAGACAGAAATAACATTGTTATTAAAGTCTTTCTTCATCATTCAATTCTGAGATTATATAAGCACCAATAAGAAATTTTCATGATTCCAGCAAGCGATCCGCACTGTACTGGGGATCGTGACCGTCAGAGGTGACTGTGCAGGGCATGAAGAAAAAGTGAGCCCACAGGGAAGAACAGGTGACAGAGCCAAGGGTCTCCTCAGAAGAAAATCTAAGTTTAATCTATGTTCAAAAGACTGTTTACCACAGCTGAGGAAAACTCAGTAAGTCAAATTTTAAAATCAAATATTTTCTTTACTTCTTTACAGACAAGGTCTAACTGTGTGGTTTGGGAGGCTTTAAACCCACTAGTGTAGCCCAGACTGACCTCAAATTGGCAACCCTCCTGCCTCTGACTCCTGAATGCTTGGATTATAGGCATCTGCCACTATACCTGGCAGATAATGGATTGTAAATTGAATTTTCTAGATTAAATTTTTTTATTTTCAAAGAAAAATATTAAAATATGAAAATAAAGTTAAGATTCTAATCTTGAAACACATGTTAGTAACTTAAACTTGTCCTTAAGATTTTACAAGTGGGAACACTAAGGGAGACTGAAATACCTAACTGTAGCCAGAACTATCTTTACAGGTTATTCTCAGTGATGAAGAGATAACCTTCTCAAAGAATTTAGTTCTATCTCTATGACCCCAGGAAATGTCAGAGATAAGCTCCTTTCAGTTTCTAAATGGGATGTGCACTCAGATAAAACATGTTTTAATCAAACAGAACAGACCTCAAGATAAGCTGGCCTGGTTAATCCTTTAAACTTAGCTCGTCTTTGGGCTGGTAAGATGGCTCACCAGGTAAAGGTGCTCCCTGCCCTGATAAACAACCTCAGTTCAATCCCAGGGACCCAAGGGTAGAAGGACAGACCTGACTTCCCTAATCTGTCCTCTGACCTCTGTGGTATGCACATGTCCCTGTCCTGAGTCATTAATAAATAAATGCAATTTTAAAGCAAAAACTTTTAAGCAAAACAGGTTAAATAGCTATAGAGACAGCCTGGTTATCAGGCAAGTGTTGCAAGTTCCCCACTGTCTGTTTTTGATAGCCCCAGCTAGAGTGGAACTTGCTAATGTAGACCAGGCTGGCCTCAGACTCCTTTCAGTCTGTTTGTTTAGTGCTTGGCCAAGCTGAACTTCACTGTGCATAATGTTTTTTATGAACACTTTGTTGTTTGTAAATAAGAGGGCCTAAGCTACCAACTTTCCCTTCCTAAGAACAGCAAAACCCCTGATTTACCTTATAATGTAGCCCACAAGGTGGTCAGTGTGGGGCAGCACAAACAGAGACTTGCCGGAGAGTTCACACACATTGCATAAGGCCGCAGCCCGCTCAGAAGCAATGACATCTTCTCCTGGTGACAAACAGAAACAAAACAAAGGTGTCAGCTTTCTGTAGTCAAATTTACTCAAGTTTGTCATCAGGAATAAAGTTCTAAGTCTGTCACCATGGCAGCAGGGCTCCTGCTCTCCCTGAGGACTTAGGGCTCCCAGAAGTTAATGCGTTCATATTTGTCTAGAAAATAGGGTAGAATTTTCTTCCAAACACAACAGATAGGACAAATAATGGCCAAACCATATTACATGGTTGTTCCAAAACATAAATAAAAATGGAAGCATTCACTCATGAAAGAAGTTTCCAAAGACCTCACAATGTTCATCGTGGCAAGAACACTTGTTCTGACTTATGAAAATCTGGAAAGGTGAAGAAGAGTCATGGAAAGGAAGTATTTTCCTGGACGTTATTACCAATCTTACGTTTCTTTGGGTAAGAGTACATTTTAAATAGAACCAAGCAAGTAACTGCATTAACTGTTCTGTCAACTGATACACACACACACACACACACACACACACACACACACACACAAGGGCTAAGCAGAGAGGAAAAAGCAGGACTCAGCATTTGTAAACATCAATGTACAACAAGCATTTGTGCATTATTATAACATTCATCTACTTGTACATGTGCATACATATGTATGCATGTATGCATGTATGTATGCATGTATGTGCCTCAGACACAGTATATCTGTGGAGGTCAGAGGTCGACTTTCAGGAATTGGCTCTCTCCTTCCAAGTGGCTTCTGGAAATTGACTAAACTCAGGCCATTAGCCAATCCTTTCCTTGCTGAGCCATCTTTCTGGCCTTTTATTGGTGCCTTTAAAAGTTAGCATACTGTCATCCCCCCCTCCCCAATGAACATGCAAAACATTTTCATATTAAAAAAATCTACCTCCTGGATTAGCACAATTGGAGAATAAAGCAATAAATGAATCTTTTGTACCTGGGGGTAAAGGCGTTTTCTTTTGAATCAGGACGACTGCAACTTTTGTGTTTCTCCCTTGCAAACTTTGCCTGTGATGGGGAAAAAAAAGAAAAAAGGAAAAAAAAAACAATATAACTAATAAAGCAATGAACTTATTTTACCTAAACTATTTCAGGCTTCACATAAAAAACAAACTTCATTACTCAACAGAAGATAAATTTCAACTAAAGAAAAACCCATTAAGATCAGAATAAATCTCTTCCTACAAGTGACTGCATTCCCATGATGACTTGCACTTTCAAAGGACAATCTCCTATCAAGCTTATCCTCTTACTGAAGTCTGCGTTAGAAGAGAAGCATCAGGGCCAGGAGATGGCCTGAGTTGACTCTCCAACCGTACACAGTGCAAGGAAAGACCCGACTCCCCGCAATCTGCTCTCCACACACATGACCCGCCTCCCAAATACATGAATGGATGCAAAGACCATGTTAATGTGAAATTTTAACATCCGCTTCTATATAAAAATTAGTTACCTTACTTTTCATAGTGATACATTATCGTCTGGAACAATGATCTTAGAACTCCCCCACGATAGAGCAAGTCTCAGGGGACAGTAAAGCACTCAGAGGGTGAAGTGCTTGCCTTGTAGATGGCAACCCAAGTCAGAGCCCCAAAACACATGTGAAGTTGCAGGAGGGAACCAGATCTCCACGGCTGTCCTCAGACGCTCACACACCATGGCACACATGAACACAAATACAAGTCATGTACACAAACAATGGTAAACAATTTGTAAGTGTCTTATGAAAGCGGCAAAGACATGGCTCAGCATTTAAGAGCTCTTGCTGTCCTTCCAGAGGACCAGAGTTCCGTCCCCAGCAACCACTGTGGGGTGGTTCACCACAGCCTACAACTGGGGATGTAGTGCTTTTTTCTAAGACTCCACAAACTCCAGGATACATATGCACATACACACATTCACTTGAACACACATACACATGTACACACACACACACACACACACACACAAATAAATAATAAAATATAGCTTTAAAAGAAAATGTTCTTTGAGAAAAGTATCTTATGGGGCCTGATATTAATTGTTATCTCCCAAAGAGATCATAGTAATAAGACAAAAATTTGAAACTCCAGGCCAACTTACCTTCTAAATGGTCTTCATATCCTGGGCACTGTATTGTTAATACTTAATATCACCTCTTAGAAACAGAACGAGTTTCAAAGGAGATTAACAATCTCAGAGCAGCCATCACAGTTTAAACACTATTTGGTTACTTCCAATAAGTGTTTGTGAACGGGGCTGAGAATACAGTTCAGGGTTAGAGTGCTGGCCTTGAACAAGGGGCCATGCATGGGCTCAGTCCCTGACACCACAAACACGTAAGTCCCTAGCGAACAGACCCTTGCAGGCCCCACAGCGCTGTACCTCACAATCTCCACTCTGGTAGCGCACTCGGACTGCTTCTCCTTCCACTGAGGCTCGTCCCAGTCCAGCTCATAGAACACGACCACCAGCGCTGGCACCAGGTTCAGATGCTTATTCATCCAGCCCGTCTTTAAGATCCCTTTAGGGATGTACCACTCATATGACGTCCTCTGCCAACCGGAAAAAAAAAAGTTAGCTGGTCAGAAAAGAAGCGGAGGCCGCCTCCAGAGTGCCAGGCACTCCACATGGGCCTCAACGACTGTGCACACTGCCCACTCCTAAGAGGAGAAAGTCAGCCCATCAGAAATTAATATGAAGTGTAAGAGTGGAACCTCAACCACAGACACTACACTTCCCATGAGAGGAAGAATGCCCAGAGCAACAAACAAACAAAGTCCCAATAATGACAAGGAGCTCAGCACCTGTAAAAGTATTCAGCCATTTTCCAGGTCTGCTTCTACCCTTCCCCATTCCCATTTCTGTTCCTGTAAAATAATAAAGTGATCTAAAATCCACTATGCCTTCATTTGTTTACGTACTGCCCTGACAGCAATTCACCTTCCCCGTGGATAAAATAAAAATGGTTTAAAAATGGGGGAAGCTGAACCTAACAGCAAAGGCCATGGATTCCACACAAACCCAGCAATGACCAATGACTAACACGACACCTTCCTTTTAAGAAGACTACTAAGTTATGGAGGGGGGGGGGATAGAAAGGACACTTTCTGTAAAGTCTGGGAGTTCCTGAGTTCAATTCCCGGGACCCACCAAACTGGAGAGAACTAACATGACAAGTTGTTATCGGACCTGCACTCACTCTCTCTCTCTCTCAATTAATTTTTTTTTTTAAGATTTATTTAGTATATATATGTGAGTATACTGTAGCTGTCTTCAGACACACCAGAAGAGGGCAGTGGATTCTATTACAGATGGTTTTGAGCCATCATGTGGTTGCTGGGAATTGAACTCAGGACCTCTAGAAGAGCAGTCAGTGCTCTTAACTGCTGAGCCATCTCTCTAGCCCAATACATTTATTTTTTTAAAAAGAAAAAAATGTAGGCTCATAGTATAGAAACGATTGCAATTAATCTGCTTGAGGTTAAAATTAAGTGTTATTAAACATACACATATATTCCATAGTATATGAAAATACCTGTTTTTCCTTAGGCACAACCATGACATTTACCCTGATAAACTCAGGGGTTTCCCAGCACACATAATTGGGACAGGATTGGTAGGAGGAAGAGGACAGGGGCTGTGAATGAATGCAAGTGATCTTATGGCATTACCTTTGATCTACATTTTGGGTATTCATGGTCACCTGGGAGCACCTTGAAAGAAATTGGAACCCGGTCAGCTCTCCGATTGGCACAGAAAGCATCCCAAACTGCTCGATGGACAGCATTATAGACCACATCAAGGCCAGTGAGTGTAACAAAAGCCATTGGCCGGCAACATAACTCCACAGGGAAGTCCCACTGTGTGGGACTCATGCTGAAGGTGTCACAGAAAAATCTGAAATACAAATGCCAAGATAGGCATGATTCATTTTAAAAACCAACATCACTAATTATAAATACTGCAAAAAGACAAAAGGCTCTGCATATACACAGTCAAGCAAACAGAAGAGAGCAACATGAACACTTTAATTACTAAGTCAGATTTATTAAAATTACTAACTGCACTGCTATTCTTAATTTCACAGAAAAGCTTGTACTCGGTTTTCAGATAAACTCTCTATTTCCAGTAATCTTTCAAAATGTATGGAATGAACAGACTAAGAAAGCCAGTAAGTGAGAAAATTAAAATAAGTGCAGCCTGGTGTGCTGGCACATGCTGCAATTCCAGAGTGCAGGAGGCTGACGCAGGAGGACCAAGTGCTCAAGACAGGCTGGTGAAAAACAGTAAGGTTCTGTCTCAAAAATCTTATATGTGCCCTGTATCAACCACAGTCAATAAAATTTTAAAAGTTATTGACTTACATAAATATATATATTAAAAAAATCCAACTTTCTCTGATTTCTTTGGAATTACAATCATCTCAATACTTAAAATATAATTCACATAAAGTATGAATTATTTAATAGTTGCTTTTTTGATTTTCATAATATAGAATGATGTGATAGGTAAAGGAAAATATCTAAGAGAGACACCAGCAATGAATGGAAATCTCTAGGACACGTTTGTATTGTGTCCTTTAGTTAAGTCTACAATAAATACAGGTATGCACTGGCTTTACAAAATGACTATACAAAAATGTGCTTATTCCAATCAAAAGGGTCACTATATTTTTAAGACAGTTTCTTATTTCTGAATGGATTTATCATATGCTTCTTTAAAGAGTGATTGCCGCTGGGTGATGGTGGTGCACGCCTTTAATCCCAGCACTTGGGAGGCAGAGACAGGCAGATTTCTAAATTCGAGGCCAGCCTGGTCTACAAAGTGAGTTCCAGGACAGCCAGGGCTACACAGAGAAACCCTGTCTCAAAAACCAAAGAGTGATTGCCATCATCACATTATACAAAACACAAGGTAATCTCTGGAAAACTTTTAGTGTCAAATGCCACCTGGTCCCTAAAATGTGGATTATTTCTAACTGAAATGTTAATTACCTTTACTAATTAGCTACCTCATGCTCAAACCCTAAAGGAACAATGAATATTGAAACATGAGTTGGAAAGCTTTCCAGACACCATAAGCTTGCAGAATTGCTTCAAAAGACCTTTGGGGAGGGTTGTGCTATGAGGGCAAAGAAATCCACAGAGCAAAATAGAAGTGGTCAAAATACAATATGGCTATCATATCTGCCTAATTCCAAACAGTCTAGACAAAAATGTGAAAGGGCCTTTTCCCTTGATAATCTTAGAGGCTCCAAAGAAATAGCTGTAGCCCTTGAATATCGAACGGCTATAAGGGGGAGTAGAATTAACTTGCAAAGTCTTTAAGTTAGCATCACCTGAGAGGTATACAGCACGAAACACAAAAATAATGTCAAAATTTCCAGTAGTTACGTTAGAAGGGAAAAGAGAAGTTGGCTCAGAAAGCACTTCTGAAAACCCAGCATTCAAGAGGCAGAGGCAAGGGGTCAGTTTCAGGCCAGTCAGGGCTATGAAGATCTCAAAAACAGCCTCCTACTCCCTCCCCCCCCAAAAAAGAAAAAGAAAGATGTGGGATTTTAGATATATTCTATTTTAGTCAACAATATTTTCCAAACATCATTATAAGTTATTGGAGAACTTGTAAAAACCTACTTGTGCACGGTCTTCAAACCTGTGTGTATTTTATAGGAATAGCACACTCTCAGGTCAGACTAGCCGATTTCAAGTGCTCTATAGCCTCCTTCCCTTGGCTACTGTCTCTCACAGCTGACAGTGTAGCTCTTGGTTACAGTAAATCTGTTCCAACAACGTCATGAAAACGACACCAGCCATCGCTGCCTTATTCCTACCTTACAAGCTTGGGTACTTGCAATGGGTCCTGCTTATGCTGTAGGAAAATTTAAAAATTGAACGGAACAGGACAAGCGTTGACTGAATAGATTTCAGTGACACACAGGAAAGAAATCGCTTCCTCGTTTCCCAGAAAAATAATGGAGAAAACAAGCAAATTATTGACAGAGAGGGAACACGGAGAAGTACAAAGTTAAGTCCTTCAGCACCAGATCACCTCGTCAGGGCAATCTATCGGAGAAGAGAAACAAGCTAACTCAATCAAAGTTATCTACTAAAGAAGACGGCTATCAATTAACAGGTGGTTTGGGATGCAAGTCATCCACTGACAAGCAAGGACTCAAGAGACATCCGATTGCAAACATCAAATGAAGAACCAAAGGACTGACCCTAGGGTCGCAGCATTCGGCCCTAGTACCTGCCACTGGGCAAGGAGAATAACCTCAAAGTCCTAGAAATTGACACAATTGTCCTCCACCACTCCCACCTCTCTGGCAATAAGCGCGTTCTTCTTTGCGGGGGAAAGAGAAACGCCAAGATTGCACCGGTGGACGCCAAGGGGAAACGCAGGCCACCAAGCCAGCCGGGATGGCCTGGCCTGGCAGATCTCTGGGCCCAACTCACCCTGGTCGCACGCCCTGGACCCTCTGCAGCCGCGGCGAGTCGCCGTCAGCCCCGAAAGAGGCAGGAGAGCCAGGCAGGGGCGTCTAGGAACACAGCCACCAACAAGCGACAGCCCCAGCCCCAGGCCGGGTGGCAGAAGGCGAAACTTCCTTTTCCCCGCCTCCGCTGGCACAGGAAGCACTTCCTGGGCTTGAGTGACAGCACTCCACACCAGTCCTGGAATAGAACAGGGTTCCTTGTTAGGAAGGTGTCCCATTTCCTAGAGGAGAAAGAGTTGGGGGCGGAAACAGAGGGAGCCAATAGGAGGCTCTATCGTATAAGGGGGCGGAGCTTCCTCGTTACCGCCCATCAGTAGCTGGTCAGAGGTCTAGGTGTCCCTTAAACGTGATCCCGGTTCCCGATCACACATAACGCGATCCTGGGTTCCCGGCCCACGATCGACTGCCGGTGGCTTGGTGCTGCCGCGATTCGGGAGCGCGCGAGGTCGTACCCACGGCTGCGAGGAGGGTTTCCCTAGACCGAGGCGCGGAAACGGGGTGCCCCGGCCTCCCGCCCGCTGCCCGCCCGTTCTTCGCGGTAGCGAACGCCGTGCGCCCGGCACGATGGGTGCCAACGAGGACCAAGAGGTGAGAACCCAGGACTGGACACCCCTGTCCCGGCGCAGGTCCCGACGTGGAGCACCCGGACTTCGCACGTGTCCTTAGCGCTGAGAGCCTTCATCGCCTGTCCGGATGTCCCACGTTGGTGGATCCCCTGCCAGATAGCACTGGGCAACCGTATAGCCAGCAAGCGTGAATGGGTCACGTGAGATTCAGCCTCCCGCTTCCCTCATTTGTCATTTTTACATTTAGGTTCTCCCTAGATTTCCTTGCTGAGTGTCCTTGGTCCACGACCCTAGAGCACTCGGCCGTCCTTAAATCCCTTGTGTGGCTTAGCGCTTGTGTGTCGAGTTATTCTGTCTTCAGATCTGAACGCCTTTACATTTTAAAACTTGTGGTCTCGTGGAGAGGGTCGATCGAGTCAGTAAAATCTCTAGAGAAAAAAAATAAATGACCCTGGTGTTTCGGTTTCTGTCCATAATGCTTAGTGAAGTCTCTCCCCAGTCTGTTGCTGAGGGATCTACAATGTTTTTGAGCATCCGCATGTCAATCAGAATTTTGTAGTTTGTGTTTTGGTTTTTGTTGTTGTTGGTGGTGGTGGTTTGTTTGTTTTGCAAAATATCAAAGTCGGAAGGGACGGACCCTATAAAATATTGTGTCATTGAATTTTCTAACTCTGTAATGTGTCCAGATGAAAAAGGAAAGTTATCTACAGTGCTAGCGCACTCACTCTAGGGCAGCTCGGTGAACCTGGTGGAATGAGGATTAGAAGATAAAACCCACCTGGAGGTGGTCATGAACGCCTTTAATCCCAGTATTAGGGAGGCAGAGGCTGGTTGATGTCAGAGTTTGAGACGAGCCTGGTGTTCCAGAAAGGCTCTCAAACAAAGAAGACAAATCTTATGTAGTAGTAGATAGGCTCCTTGTGTAGTAGTAGATATGTATTAATTCGCTGTTTGTTTTGAATATGTTGCTTAAAAGTTAACATTTGACAATGTGGATGCTAATAGAAGCTAGGCTACAAATACCCCACACAGGACCCCCACATTCACAAGGTAATTGGTGTCTGAATATCCTGCTGAAATAGTCTTACCAGTTGAATGAATCCGAAGCGTTAATGAATCCAGGGGAGAGACGAGAGAGGAAGGGTTAGAGACTACTAGTGAGTAGATACAAACATTAATAGAGAAGAGGAAAGCCTGGTGTCTTTTTACACTGTAAATGACTAGTTTTAAAGTACCCTGTGCATTTCATAACAGCTAGAAGAGTTTTGAATGGTTCATTGACAAATAAATGGTTGAAAACTTGAGGTGATAGTTGTAACAGGAACACGTATCAAAGAACTGCATTGTATCCCATAAATGAATAGAATTTTTTTTTTTTTTTTTTTGGTTTTTTTCGAGACAGGGTTTCTCTGTATAGCCTATAGCCCTGGCTGTCCTGGAACTCACTTTGTAGACCAGGCTGGCCTTGAACTCAGAAATCCGCCTGCCTCTGCCTCCCGAGTGCTGGGATTAAAGGCATGCACCACCAAGCCCGGCATAAATAGAATTTTTAAAATAGTTTTATTTTTTACATATATGTATGTGTTTTGCCTACATGTATGTATGTGTACCACTTGGGTGTCTGGTGCCCAAAGAGGCCGGAAGAGGGTGTTGGATACCCTAACTGGAGTTCTAGACAGCTGGGACCACCATATAGGTGTTAGAAATTGAACCAGGTTTCCTGGAGAGCAGCCAGTGCTCTTAACCCCTGAGCCATCTCTCCAGCACCAATAAATAAAATTGTTAATGTATCAGTTTGAAAATAGTTCTTTCTCCCATCAAAGCACAGTGTAACACTTCATAGATGTGACTTCTGGACCACCATCACCACTGGTAGCTGACCTCACCTCAGACCTAACGAGTCAGAATTTCAGTGGTAGAGTCCAGGAATCTTTGATTTCAACAGCAAACTTATTCTTCCTCATGATAGGTGTTTGGATCTTTGAAGATAGTTTTCTGCCCAGTTTTGAAGATACTGGCTTTGAAAAATAAAACGAAACAACTAAAAATATATCATATGCTTCCAGTTCACTTTTGTTCATGTATCTTAGTTCCTTTGCTGTCCTGAATTGAGTGTAGGAACAGAATCTCCTCCATTTGCCTCTGCTGAAACCGTCGCATCACACTGTCTTCTGATTTACTGTCTGTCGACATCCACTTAGTGCTCTCAACAAAGCAGTTCATTCTACATCCTCTACTTATATATTTAGATATTAAATGCAATATTTAATGTGATGTTAATATTTACCCTGTTAAATATTATCATAACTTCATTTAAAGGAACTTTGGAGGGGGAGGGGTGTTTTAATTCTTTCATCAGCTTGATTTATTTTCTTATCAAATTACCATCCACCCATTTTATCAAACCTGCCTTTTCTTTTTGTTCCTGCCCAAGTTATTAATTGAAATATGGAAAGAGATTGTGGCCAAAGTGACATTCTTGAGTCCAGTTTGAATTTCTGGGTTTTTCTTTGTTGTTTTGTATTGTTTTTGTTCTGATCTGTAAAGGGACTCTTGATGAGATCTAAAGAGACTGAGTCTGGCGACCTTCTCTAATGAAGTTCCACTGAGAAGGATTGTTTAGCTGTATCTTGATGTGATGCTCGCTGGATCCTAAGGATTCTATGCTCTCCTGCCCTGTTTATGGTCTAATCTAAAATTTGTACATGGAGAATAAATCAAGGTCACCCTCTTTAGGCTGTAGAATTAATGACGTCGATCTTTTTGAAAACTAAAACAGATGCCCTTGTCTTTGTTACTCCAAGACTCAGCTCTCACTCAGTGATGGAGATTTCTCATTTGTGGGAGCCTAGGCAGGGATTACTAATTAGCATCTTCTCTTCTAGTCCCTCAATCATCTTGAATACACCCTGCCACTTTTCTTTCTGATATTCTTTCTTGGGACTGATCTACTACTTAAGCTGTGTATTGCTCTATGGAAACGATTACCGGTATAACTGATGTTCTTTTTCAAATGGGAAATTGTTGTGCTTCCTATTTCTCATTTCCAAGTATTTTCAGGTTGCTTTTACCTAAATCTTTGCTCTATAGTATAGAGAAGGAATACGGTTATGTGCTCTTCACAAGGTCTATTTGAGAATTAAGTGAGCTGATACAATGTAAAACTCCTTAGTAGCCCCAACACCAACTCTCAAGGTACTTGTTGTTAATGTGATTGTACTGTGGTGGTATGCGCACATCTATTGTGCTTTGGGGCCAGTAAGTTAAGCTACATTTTACATCAACTATGTAATGTGGGTTTGAATGAGAAGCTAAAGTCTTTCTAATCCATGCATGCCACTTAACAAAATCCACTGATTTCTTTTTCCAGATGGAACTAGAAGCCTTACGATCTATTTATGAAGGAGATAACAGTTTCCGGGAATTAAGTCCAGTGTCATTTCAATATAGGGTAAGACACAGCAGGTCCAGCGCCTGCATTTTTGTGGTACTGAGAAGAATGTGGAGATTCTGTTATACCTGATTCTGTCCTTTCACTTAGTGCTTTAACTTTATTACCATCCCATAGTTCCTGCTTTTCCATATTTGTTTTTCTAAAAACGATTTGTTTTTATTATGGGGGGGATAGGGGGTGCACAAAGGCCAGAAGAGGGCATTAAATCTTCTAGAGCTGGAATTACTGGTGGTTGTAAGTCACCTGTAATCCACCAAAGGTGGATTCTGGAAAACAAACTAGGGTCCTCTGGAAGAGCGGGAGCAACTGAGCCATCTCTTCAGCCCTCCTGACACATTGAAAACAAAACACACTGCTATGACATTGCTATTGATAAAGTTTGAAAACTAAATATAGAACCTCTTATATAAAATACATATATTTATATAATATATATTTATACAACATAATATATAAATATGTATTACATGGATATTTTAAAATTTTATGTGTCTGGTGTTTTGCCAACGACTTTGTCTGCGAATCACATACATGCCAGGTGCTCACAGAGCCCAGAAGAGAGAGCATTGGCTCCCCTGACCTAGTGGCATGGATAGCTATTGTGAGCTGACAGCTATGCGCTGGGAAATGACCTCTTAGAAGGGTAACCAATGCTCTTAACCGCTGAGTCATCATTCTGGCCTAATTCAGAGCCGGAAAAACAACAACAAGTTGAAAACATTTTGACTTGGTTATAAAATGTTGAGATAAAAGAATTCTTAGGGATGACATGGTATTACCTTCTTTTTTTTTTTTTTTTTTTTTGGTTTTTTGAAACAGGATTTCTTTGTATAGCCCTGGCTGTCCTGAAACTCACTTTGTAGACCAGGCTGGCCTNGAACTCAGAAATCCGCCTGCCTCTGCCTCCCGAGCGCTGGGATTAAAGGTGTGTCCTATGTGGCAAATGCTCTTAACTCCGGAGCTCCTTCCGCTCCAAGTAAGTAAGTAGTCCGTTTGTTTTGAGCTGCCTCTGCCAAACTTTGTCACCTTTCATTAGGCACAACAGACTGCTACATGATCTTGTCAGTAGTATCTTTCCCCCACTTAAGTATTGTCTTTAGATACATTGTAACTCTTTTGTTACCCTCTTATCTCTTACCTATGTGACTTCTCTATGCTAAATGAATCTCTGTGAGCCATTTTGCCAAAGTCTCTAAGGCATTTGGTGTCTTTGCAAACAGGAGTGGTCCTGCCTCTAACTTTAATACAATAAGACCTTGGCAATCTCTTTCCAAGTTTACACTGAGTAAGGACTTGATTACATGGAACTTCAGTCTTCTCCCAACTGCTAATGCATCAATCACACCTGTGACTGACTCATATCAAGAGGTCCTTAGGTTTATTTGATGCTGTTTCTGGACCTCAACTTACATTGATACTGAAAGCAGGAGACTGAGGATATGGGCAGAACATAAAATTAATTTTCATTTTGTGTGTGTGTGTGTGTGTGTGTGTGTGTGTGTGTGTGTGTGTTGGGGGAGGGGCACATGCATGCACAGCACCTGTGAGTTGCTTGTCCCCTTCCACTCTGTGGGTTCCAGGATCAAACTCAGGTCACCAGACTTTACAGAATGTGCCTTTACCCTAACCCTGAGCCATCTCACAGGCCTGGAGGTGAAAAGCTTGATTCTGGCAAGCGTTATTAACAGATGCTAAAATCTCTTGGCAGAGGTTGCTAGGAAACAGGGAGGCGATGTAGTTGTGTGTTATTACTGCACTGACTACTTCTTCATTACCTCTACACTGAAGATATCCCCATTGGTGATTCTGATAGGATGCAGCAAGAGCCACCCCACCGTACCACCGCTCCTCACAAAACAACGGTCCATCTAAATCTAAGCAGAGGTGGTAGTTGTGTATATTTGGGGATGTTAGTCAAGAAAACTTGCCTAGACTCCTTTTTTATCTGCCCAAGACAGAGTTTCTCTGTGTAGCTGTCCACTCTCTTAGAATTTACTCTATAGCCTAGGCAGTCCTTGAACTCAAGAGATCTGCCTGCCTCTGCCTCCCGAGTGCTGGGATTAAAGGCATGTACCAGGGCCTTGGGAGATGGCTCAGTGGTTAAGAGTGGTTAAGACTGGGCTGGTGAGATGGCTCAGTGGGTAAGAGCACCCGACTGCTCTTCCGAAGGTCCAGAGTTCAAATCCCAGCAACCACATGGTGGCTCATAACCATCCGTAACAAGATCTGATGCCCTCTTCTGGAGTGTCTGAAGACAGCTACAGTGTACTTACATATAATAAATAAATAAATTTAAAAAAAAAAAAAAAAAAAAAAAGAGTGGTTAAGACTGCTCTACTGAAGATCCTGAGTTCAATTCCTAGCAACCACATGGTGGCTCACAACCATCTGTAATGTTATTTGGTGCCCTCTTCTGGTGTGTCTGAAGACAACTACAGTGCACCCATACCCGGATTTAGCCTAGACATATTGTCATAAAAACACTTAAAAAAAACTGGGGGAGGGTTCGATTAATATAGACTAGAGAGATATTACAACTAATTACCATATACCTTTCGTGAGTTTAGATTTCTGGGGCGGGAGTGGTATTAATTAAAGGGCACTTTAGGCATAGTTGGGGAATTTGTAATATGAATAATTATTAGGTGAGATTTTTATATCAGTGTTGAATTCTTGGGGGCGTGATGATTGTTTTTTCACTATAAAAGATACTGTGAGTTTATTTTTCTTTTCACCCATAAATAACTAAAGCCATCCCATTACTTTTAAATGCTTCAACCAAAACCAAAGTGGAGAAAAAAAAAAATCATACATGTTAGAGGAGTAGATGCTCATTTCTGTGCTAGAGGGACATGACAGAGAAACAGGAAGTGGTGTTGAGTGAGTGCACGCCAGTGAGCACTTCTGGTGACCATTTAGTTCTTCTTAGAATTGAAGATGCTTGAAGTAAAAAGTTGATAAAACTGAAGACATTCTTGTCAGGAATTGCTCTGGGGCCTACTGTGCTCTCTCCCCCATCCTTTCCTCTGCTTGTCTGTTTTACATTCCATTTTCTGGTCTCTTCCCATGAGTGGAGGCCTGTATCAGTTTCCAAGTTCTTTGTACTTGTTGCAGTTTAGCAGTTAGAAACCTTCAAGACAAGGTGTTTCAAGTTTGGGAGTATTTCTTATTTCTTGTCTATTGCCATTGTGTTTTCTGACACAGGGTTTCTCTGTGTAGCTCTGTAGACCAAGCTGGCAACAAGCTCAGAGGTCCACCTGCCTCTGCCCCCTACCCCAACTCCCCCCCTAGTGCTACCACAAGCAGCAGCTCCCTTGTCATTTGTTCCTAGTTGATGTCTTATCTTTACCCTGGGAAACAAAAAATGTAAAATGTATCCTTGGTATTGAAATTACTGCTGCTGGTTGAGAAAAGCAAAAGTCGGAGCTGTTTATATTCCCCACATCCTTAGTCAGCCCTTCCTGTACCTCGAAACTTCTCAGCACATTATGCCTTTGATTTGAACATGAGTATTGGAAAGAATCACCGTGGTGAACATTTGGTTCTCCTCATCACTTTCCACAAGCCTAAGACTCTCTTTTCTTCAGATAGGTGAAGACGGCGATCCCAAAGCCTTCCTGATAGAGATTTCCTGGACGGAGACATACCCGCAGACGCCTCCCGTCATATCTATGAACGCCTTTTTTAACAACACCATGTGAGTAGTTTGGTCTTCAGAGCGGTTTCATTCTCTTCTCTGTCACTTACCCTTGACGGTGTGGTTCCTCTGCGCCGTTATAGCTCCTCCACTGTGAAGCAGAGCATCTTAGCCAAGCTGCAGGAAGCAGTGGAAGTAAACCTGGGCACGGCCATGACCTACACGTTGTTCGAGTACGCTAAGGACCATAAAGAGCAGTTCATGGAGAACCACCATCCTGGGAATTCTGCAGTGAGTGTAACCACTACATGGCTCCAGGCTGGGCATTTTAATTTTTATTTATTTATTTATTTTTGCTAGTTGTTTTTTCAAAATTAGGTGACCTTGTGTTTGATGTAAACAGAGAATAACATTTGAGTTAAATGAGACTGGTGAATCTCAGCTTTCCTTTATTGAGTGGAGAAAAATGCAATTACAGTCTATCAGTGTTCACTCGTCAGCAGAGACTAAGACACTTCTAACCATGGGAATCGAAGCGAGGCATGACAGTGTGCATCTTTAATCCCAGGACTGGGGAGGCGGGGACAGGTCTGTGATTTCAATGCCAACCAGGGCTACATAGTAAGGTGCTGACTTAGGAAGAATGGAAGGAAGGGAGGGAGAGAGGAAGGAAGGAAGGAAAAGAAAAAAGGAGAGAAAGAAAGGGGGAAAAAATGGGGGATGGAAGAAGAGGGAGTCAGTCTTGTCCTAGTTCCATTGAAGGCTCCCATGGGTTCAAATCCTCCCTCTCTACTTTTTTAACCCTACGACTTTGGCCTGCTTTCATTTTATCTGTGTGCCCAGTTTCTTGGTGGTTAAGTGGGATTATAATAGTGTCTACTTTAGACAATTGTGGTGTGGCACAAATAAATGATATATGTAGTCATAAGTGCTAACTATGCAAGCCCAAATATTTTGAAGAATTTTTTTCAAGAAACGAGAAGATCTGAGGGGAATGTGCGAGGTTTCTAAAAAAGGTGCCAATAGTGACAGCAAGCCCAGTGGTTTGGACAATTACGTTGGACCCTCAGATCGTCACCATAATGTGGGCAATTCTGGTTCACCTGCTGTCCCAGGGTTGTGTCCTTGAAAATGAGAACAAGGCCATCGATGCTCGAGGATGCCGGGGCCGCTGAGTGAATGACAGAATAACGCCTTCACTTTTGTTAAACCTAGAAGCCCACCATTTCCTCCGGGATGTAGCGGTTTGGTGTGTAATCCAGTAGGTGTGAGTCTAAGATCTGCTTCTGTTCTTGTAGACGCCTGTAGCCAATATCATCTCGGTTGAAACCCCTACCATAGCCCCATCGAGTAAGAAAAAAGAGAAGAAAGAACAGCTTTCCAAAGCTCAGAAACGCAAGCTGGCAGATAAAACAGGTTTGCGTTGTTCTTCTTTGTCTTTCTTAACACGGGACGTGGGCTGCTTTTTACTGTGATAAGGGTGCTTGATAGGTTTAGGTTTACAAGAGGAAGTCTTTGTTTTGTGTCCAAGATAGGATTTCTCTGGGTAAGAGCCCTGGCTGTCCTGGAACTCGCTCTAGAGCAGGCTGGCCTCCAACTCAGAGATCTGCCTGCCTCTGCTCCTGAGTGCTGGGATCAAAGGCGTGTGCTACCACCACTGCCTGGCTAATTCTATTAGCTAATTCTGGCTAGTCTATTCTTGGAGCATTTGAGTCAGAGCCCCATTGGTCACAATACAAAAATACTGCATTTATTGCTACTTCGAAAGAATGATTCACAGAGCAATTATAAATATTCTCACTGAGGGGCATTAGAAAAATAGACAAAGCACATTGTCCTACCTGAACACTGTAACATGTGGGTTTTATTTGCCTGTGTTCTTCTAAAAACTGTGAGAAATAGTTCCCATTTGCAACCTGGCACATCGTTCGATCTTAGTATAGTTGTCTAATTTTTTTCCCTATAATTAACTTAATTATACAATAAGTCTTCAGAAAAGAATTCCCATGTATATGAAAACAGACTCCTCATGAAAAGGATTATAAACTACCACTCAGATCAACAGCTATGTTTGGTCCCTGTTCTTTTTCTTATATTTGCAAATGGGTATCCATCTGAATTTTCCCAATTCGGAAATTGGGAAACATACACTGTTGCATGTACATACACTTACACATAAATGGGTGCCTGAGTGTGTGTGCGTGTGTGTGTGTGTGTGTGTGTGTGTGTTTGCGTGCACACAGTGCTCATGGAAGCCCAAAAAAGAATGTTGGAGCTCCCAGCCCTGGAACTGGTGTGGGTGCTGGAAAGCAGTCTCTTTTCCTGGAAGGGCAGCACGTGCTTTTAACTGCCAACTCATCGCTCCAGCCTCTGCTGTGTTTTTTATGGAGGGACCATAGGTTTGTTTTTGTTTAATGTCTGTTGATGGCAGAATAAAAGAAACCGATATTACAGTGGTCCTCAAACAAGATTTTGGAATTGTAACAGTTGGTGCTAAAAAAGACTCGGTGCTGTTCACCCACAGGTCAGGAAGTGGTAAAGTGTATATAACTGAAGGAGAAGAAGAAATTAGCCATCGTGTTCTGCTTTCTAGAATTTGGGTTTTTGTCTTTTGGAATGTCTTAGCATCTATGGCAGTCGCCTTTCATGCCTCTCCGCCTATGGTCATTTTCATTAAATAATATCTTCCCCCTACCCCGACGCTCGTCTGTTGGGTGACGCCCCACTAAGGTCTAATTTCCCTATGATGACAATGTAGGGTTTGGGACTGAGAACTTTGATGCTAAATAAATAGGCCAGCCTGTGCAACCCAGCTGACCATCCAACTGTGTGCCCACATGACATAGATGCTTACAGGTCTGAAAGAGAAAAGAGCCATCAGAAACTGGCTCCTGCAAGAATTGCCTTGGGCTGGTGTGAGCGGGGCTGGAGCAAGTGGGACCGGAGCGAGTGGGGCTGGAGCGAGTGGGGCCGGAGCGAGTGGGGCCGGAGCGAGTGGGGCCGGAGGGAGCGGGCCGGAGGGCGGGGCTGGAGCGAGCGGGGCCGGAGTGGAGTAGGGGTTGGGGGGGAAGAATTGCCTTTATCTGAAAATCATTAATTTCTAAGTTACTTACTGGAAAGTTAATACAGATGAATGTGTCTCACCCACATGCTTAGGACCACAGTTCAGAGCCTTCCAGATGTGAAATATTTTCATACTTAATGATTGAGCAGTCATAATTCAAGGTCTAAAATACTCCGAAGTCTAAAACTATTCAAAAAGTTTCAGATTTTAGAGTTGTTGTTGTTGTTTTTAATTTGTATAGTACTGGTTTCAAATGTAAATTTTTTAAAGGCTTCATAAAAATGAGACATGCAGCCTACATGAAGAATAAGAGAAGTAAAGGCATTTGAAATAGAAGAATCGTCTTCATTTATTTTGCGCACATACCTGTCTCTGTGGGTCCATGTGTGCTGTGGCATTTGTGTGGGGAGCAGAGAGCAATATTTGTGAGTCTCCCACCATGTGGAGCCCACAGATTGATCTCGGGTAGTCAACCTGTACCTTCACCTGCTGAGCCCTAATACTGAAGAATTTTATTTAAGTAAAATGCCAATTTGTTAAATTGTCCTTTGAATTTGAATATTAAAACTTGAAAACATTTTATTATATATATATATATATATATATATTTATATAGCTGCTGTTATGAATGGTAATGTAAAGATCTGATATTTGACCTCTGTGGAGGTCATGACCCACAGGTTGAGAAATGCTGCAATAGACTGAAGCCCCTTTTGGAGAACGTCGGATAATGTCTTGTCAGAGCATGGCCAAGCTATACACAATTTAACTTGCAGTCCTCTTGGTTCTGAAGCCAAACTTTTGTCGACACAGTCTCTCCTATTCCGAGCCGAGGGCCCTGGTGAGACCTCTGAAACAGTGAGCCAGGGCAACTCCACACTCAGATGAGCACTGGGCTCGTGGGAAGCAGGACTGTGCACGTGTGCGTAGGCGCAGTGTGTCGTCAGGCTAACCGCTTGCTTTCCCTTGGTTTCATTGTGGGGTAAATGTAAAAGGGGGCGTGTCTCAAGTACTTGGCAGGTGCCTCCAGGACGGTGCTTTGAGGTCACAAAGCTACTGAGAAACTATTTTCTAAATTAGTAGTGTGTGATGCCAATTTGCCATCAATGTTGTAAAAAGTACTCGTTGCTAGACTATTGGTTCACTTACAGTTAGCCAGCCAGTTGTAGTAACGTTACTGATTTTGTCCTCCAGATCACAAAGGGGAGCTCCCTCGAGGCTGGAACTGGGTTGACGTCGTGAAGGTATAGCAAACTTACATCAAGTCTTCCAAGTTGTTAAGGTTACTGCCATCAACTAACGACATGTGTATTTTTCATTTTCCTTCCTGCTGCCTTCGGGGTTCCCGGATGTCTGTTGGCATTTTTGGATTCAGCACGTAAGTATTCTTCAAGTCTTCCCTTCTCTGCCTCCTTGCTGTTAAGTGTTCTTTCTCAGATGCGAGAGCCCTGACAAGGTTGGCTCTCATCCCTTGGCTGCACTGTCAGCCCAGGCTTAGATTCTGTAATGCAGAGCTGCGTGAGTCCAGCCACCTTCTGTGGCGCTAGATTGTAAAGAGAGCTGAATAGATGGGAAGTGGCCCCATTCTAAGTCTTGTTTAGAAAGCATAACTGTTATTCAGGGACTAGAGAGATGGCTCTGTCAGTAAAGGGCCCACTGTGCAGTGATGAGGCCCTGAGTTTAGAGCTCCACACACATAAGAAGCTGGCTTCAGTGGCGTGCATTTGTGGGTGAGAAACTGGCCAGTCCCAGAACTTGTGGCCCAGCAAGCCTAGCTAAATTAATGAGCTCTTAGTTTTGTGGGAGGCCATGTCTCAAAAAATAATGTGGAAAACAATCAAGAAAGACACTTGACATCTGGTATCCATGTGCACACACTCACACAAACATATGCATATACCACACACACACACACACACACACACACATGATGATTGGGTGGTTGCATTATAGGTTTCTTGTTAGTTTTATATGAATGTTAGTTTTAATTCTAAATGCAGCAACTGTAATCCATATTAAAAGCAGGAAGTCTTTAATGGCTTCAATTATCCTTCATAGTTCCTGCTATCTTTATGTCTTAGTTAGGGTTTACTGCTGTGAGCAGACACCATGACCGAGGCAACTCTTATAAGGACAACATTTAATTGAGGCTGGCTTACAGGTTCAGAGGTTCAGTCCATTATCATCAAGGCGGGAGCATGGCAGCATCCAGGCAGGCATGGTGGAGGAGGAGCTGAGAGTTCTACATCTTCATCTGAAGGCTACTAGCAGAATACTGACTTCGAGGGAGCTAGGATGAGTGTCTTAAGCCCACGCCTGCAGTGACACACCTACTCCAATGAGGCTACACCTTCTAATAGTGCCACTCCCTAGGCCTAGCATATACAAGCCATCGCACTTTTGTTTCCCACATTCTTCTTCAAAATTGTTTTATTACATTATTTTTTTGTGTGTGTCTACACTCATGCTATGGCATGGATGTAGAGGTCGAAGGACAGCTTGGAAGAATTGGTTCTCTCCTACCATGACTGGAAGGTGGTCAGGCTTAGCAGCAAGTACCTTTACTGGCAAAACCGTCATCGATCTACAAGTCTGTGCATATGTGCCTGCTTGTCGGTGTGTACTCCACGTCTGTGTAGGTGCTTGTGACAGCCACAGGAACGTGTCAGATCCCCTGGAGCTGGAGTCAGAGTTGGTTGTGAGCTGCCCAGTGTGGGTTCTAGGAACTGAACGTGGGTCCTTCACAAGAGCAGCAAGTGCTCTTAGCCCCCGAGCCATCTCTGCAGCCTTAGCTGCCGTGTTCTTAGTTAGCAGGCACAGAGTGGGGTTGATTTATGGTGATGGGTCCTATTCAGACTCACGCTTGTGAGGTTTGAGAATTAATCGGTTTCATTCCCAAATTTGCCAACTCTTGCCACTGAAGATGTTTACCAGAAAAAGAAAGCAAATTTAAAATTTGTTTAATTATGGTTTCACATCTAAGGTTTAAGAATTTGTTATCTGTAAGGTGGCTTATTTTATTATGGCATTTTTTTTTAACCTCTTAAAAAGAATTGATTGACACAAACACATGACTATTCATGTACATACACTACATGTACACTTAAAAAAAAAAAGAAACTAAATTTAGAAAAGAAAGACTTTATCTTTTGGGCTGGTGATAGAGGTCTCCATCATGACGTATATGTACATTCCAGGTAAAGGCACTTGGTGTCATGCCTGATGACCAGAGTTACATGGTAGGATAAAAGAACTAACTCATACAAGTTCTCCTCAAACCTCCACAGACACACCTGGACACACTCATGCATCCTCACACACGCATGAACACACACCCATCCATACAATAATGTATAAATGTATTAAAGCATAATAGTTTATCATCTGTTAATGTCATGCTTTGTTGTACTGACACATGGCATAAAATGGTATCTGAAGAGTTAAGACCAAGGCCCACAGAGTCAGACTGCCTCGGATGGGAAGCTGGTCTTGTGCTCAACAGCTAGGTGCTCTATGGCAACTGTATCTCAGGTCTCACACTTCTAATTGAATGCGATGGAAAATAAGGGCTCATATGGAGTTAATATGTGCTCATTAAAACACTTAGAACAGCACTAGGTACAGGGAAAGCACTAGGCATTATCATTACAGCATGATTCATAGAATATTATCAGCAAAAAATCAAACCTGGGTGAACAAAATACTACTGAAGATAGAAAACAGAATAGAAGAATGGCGTTTATTTAACAAGCTACACCTTCTATAAGAATCACCTTGGGTCTGATTTATTCTTAGAAAGCTGCACGGGTCTTCCCACTCTGTAACCTTGTGCTGCTGAACTGACCTTTGGGGTTGTTTTCAAACCTGGTGGAAGTCATTTCACCTAGAGTTAGAAGTGATTACGTATAGAAGCAGTTATAAAGCTCTCATGACTTGAACTGTATTTCCTGTTATTTGTTTAGTTTTGATTCTCATTAGAAACAATGACTCAAGCCGGGCCTGGTGGCGCAGGCCTTTAATCCCAGCACTCGGGAGGCAGAGGCAGGCGGATTTCTGAGTTCGAGGCCAGCCTGG
>NC_034608.1:63685839-63692057 GCF_900095145.1 Mus pahari
GTGAGTTCCAGGACAGCCAGAGCTATACAGAGAAACCCTGTCTCGAAAAACCAAAAAAAAAAGAAAAAAAGAAAAAAAGAAACAATGACTCAGATACTGCAGATCTTCTCCACTTAATATTTGTGTCTTTTTTTAATCAGTTAAGCAAAACTGGCTCTAAAGATGATGAGTAGCAAGCACCTGCAGCCGAAGCAAGAGCAGTCTTTGAAAAGCGGCCTGGTTCAGCATCTCTCCTTACTTTTTTTCCTCTGTTACCGAGTGGCTTTTTATAGGACATGTTCTTTTGTGTGTGTGTCTTGAAAAAATACAAGTGGAAAGTCCATGAAGAGGTTTGGCTGTAGTAAACTATCTCCACAAACTTGCCTTAATAAAAGGTCAAAGTGTAACTTGTTCAGAGTACTTTCTGAAGCTCTTGAGCATCACAGCCCGTGGGTGGCTCCCCAGAGGGAAGTCAGTGGTAACTTAACCATCTGGGCCAAGCGATGTGATCATTTTTAAGGGCCAACAAAGCCGTATTTGAACTCCCAGTTTTGAGTCTCTGGCATTCCTCGGCATGACCTATACTGATAAGCGTCACCTCCTTTTGCTTAGATAACAGCATAAGTTGCTTCAGAGAAATCTGAGTACTGGTGTTGGACTTTCTGTGATTCTCTTTGTACTTCCTCTTCGTTTTCAGTAGTGAACTGCTTCTCCTTAATGAATTGATAACTATTTATGCTTTTCTCTTGCATTGGATGTAGGTGTGTGATCATGAACGCTTTCAGTTATGTGAATAATAAAAGAATGTAAGAAGAAAATTGAGGGAGCTGGAGAAGTGGCTCAGTCAGTAAAGGGTTTGCTGTGCAAGCCTGAGGTCCTGAGTTCAGATCCCCGACACCTGAGCATAAAAACCGGGGCATGTACCTGAGACCCAGGGCTGGGGAGGCAGAGACAGGAGGATTCCCAGCTTGCTGGCCTGACAGTCTGGCTGAATCACCGACCACCTGGTTCAGGGAGAGAGCAATAGAGGAAGACGTAGAACATGAATCTCTGGCCTCAACAGGCAAGCACATGTGCATACACCCATTTGCACACGCATACAAATACCAGATACACTTGCATGCATGACCATACACCGAACAAAACAAAAACAACAAATTTGCCAAATACTTTAGCAAAGCATTTGAATAAGTGCTAGCTCTTATTTAAGATATTTCTCTTTGCTGCATAGGGTCAGGATGAGAGTACAAGATGCCTTAATATTTCATTTTTGTACCGTTGGAGACAGTGGTTTTAATAAATTCTTAATATTTGCTATTGTGATGTTTTGTTGCTGTTTGATAATAGGTCTTTCAGAGGAGTCAGCGTTAAACACACTTCGAATCTGGGGGCGGTGCTTGGTTTTAGTGGGGGTTTTGTTTGCTTTTTGGTAGTTTTTTTTTGTTTGTTTGTTTTATAGTGTCTTTTCAAGTATCCAAATGTGTTTCCTAATCTTGGTGTCTTTTCAATATATATCCACTCTTTGACATGCTAAACTATTGTTATACATGCTTGTTTTTTTTAAATCATTAGGAAAGGAAACTTGCTGTAGTTTTACTAGGAGAGGTATTGGTGTGT
This sequence comes from Mus pahari, assembly GCF_900095145.1. NCBI lineage: Eukaryota > Metazoa > Chordata > Mammalia > Rodentia > Muridae > Mus > Mus pahari. Next base: position 63,687,436 of record NC_034608.1, read on the forward strand.
GTGTGTGTGTGTGTGTGTGTGTGTGTGTGTGTTTTACAGTGATTGTGTGTGCTTCCACGTTGTTAGAACACCAAGCTGTACTGTGTAGATTATATCAGGTTTTAAAGAACAATCAACTTTTAGAGAAGTTACCTTAGCATAAGAGCAGATATATCTGTGGATTTCACAAGGTTACCCCTTGGCTCTGGTTAAACTGTACGAGCTGTAAAGTAAGTGTAGTCACAGTGAAGAATTTGCTAATGCCTGTCTCGTTCTCTAGATGAATATTGGAGATGCCTAGACTATAACAACTGTTCTTTTCAAGCTTCTGTTTGTGCAGTTTTTATTGTCATCTTGATTTGTTAGATTTTTTTTTTTTAAAGAAACATCTTGTAATAGAAAAAAGTATTTTGTTCTGTTCTAAAGGTCATTTCTCTGGTAAAAGTTACTGTGATTCTTAGATTGCAAAGAATAATGCTAGTTAAATGCCAATGAACTATTTTTACTCTTTTTCTATGAAATGTATAGATCTCTGGGGCAGACAGTGGCAATGGTATCCCTTGTTACCTTATAAACACTTGAACACTTGCATCAAAAATAATGCTGATCTGATAATGCTCCCAGTATATTTTCTCAAAGTCTGTTTACTTAAAATTGTATGAGGTGACATGACTAATAAGCAATAAAGTCTGAATTATAGTGATTTTTTCTATATGTTTTGTTTCAAATCACTTCAGAAAGAATTAATAACTTTAAATCTGCAGTAAAATTATCTTATGGTGTGGCATGTATGCTCCTGCTGGAACCATTCAAAGTGTCATATTCAAAGAATATTCCAAAAAAAAGCTCAAGAGAACATAAGGAATGCCCAAAAGAAGTCGATGGAAATTTCAATGTGGAAGTTTAAAACAGCTTGAGCTTCTGGTCAGCCTAGAGCTGGAAGTTACACCCAGACATGTCTGCACACTTACTGGCTCAGACCCATTCTCAGCAAAGGCCCCAAGTAAGAGGTCCCACCTTGAACTTTGGTTCTGATGGAGGTTAGCTATACACAAACATGTATACTGTCGGTACACACTGTATCCAAGAGTTACTACACAATTGAATTTTGTAACTGGTCTTTTACTATTTTGTGGGTTCTTCTTTCTTCCATCCTTCTCCACCCTTTCAACCCCCTAACAGTAGATAGGGGAGAGAAAGGAGAGGAGGCGGTGTAATGGTAGACTGCTTCCTGCTAATTGGGGGCTTCTAGTTCCTTGGGGCAAGTTTGATCTTTGCTGTCAGGATATCTAATTTCTTCTTTCTTTGCACACCACTACTTAAACCATGACCAACAGCAACCAACAACCCACCTATCAGGGCTGTAGCATTTATATACCTTCTGAAAAGTTCCCAGAATTCCAAACATCACACAATCACAGTAACTATCTGTAGCTGGCAAAACCACACCCCTGCAGAGCATGAGGCAAATCACAGTCACCTGCTTCCAGACAATCTGAAGCCGCCCATATCCCACACCTAGTATTGAAACAAAAACACATACTTAAATATTTCTGTGTTTTTTAAAGAATCCAAAATCCCAAAATTCTCCCTACAGGATTTCAGCCCAAATCCTGCCCCCTAATAATTGTTATCCCTTGAGAATGAAATGACTCCCAACAGGCTCATGTGTTGGAGCACATGTTCCCCAGCTGGTGGCGCTGTTCAGAAAGATTGTGGAACTTTTGGAAAGGGGAACCAGCCTAGGTCAAGGCAGTAGGCAAGGCTGGAACTGTGGATTCTCTGTGGGCAGGTGCCCAGACCCCACCCCGAGCTCTCTGCTTCATTTCCACTGAAATGAGAATGTGTGTTCATGCTGTCTCTGGGACTCGAACAGCACAAAGAGAACGGATTCCTCTGATCACCACATGCTCTGTGATAACCCAGCCCATCCACACAAAATTAATAAAATACTATTGGAAAAGAGAAATGCAGTGGTGACGCACCTCTTTAATCCCAGCACTTGGGAGGCAGAGGCAGGCAGATTTCTGAGTTCGAGGCCAGCCTGGTTTACAGAGTGAGTTCCAGGACAGCCAGGGCTCTCAAAGAACCGGGGGGGTGGGGGGGGGAGAGACAGAGAGACAGGAGAGAGAGAGATTAAATGGTACCAAAATTAGGAAGGTGTGTAGGTGTGTGATAAAAATGAACACAAATCTACTCTAGAACAACCACATTCAACACACTTCTCCAAATGGATCCTCGTAGCACATGGAATGTCTGCTCAGCCTCAGGTACCACGGGCAATCTCACACCGTCCTGTAAGAACCTGACAAGAAAAACTTGAGTAAGAGCCACGAGGACATAGTGGCATTCCCACACCCTCAGTACTTTTTTTTTAAAGAACTTACTATTTTAATTTGATGTACATTAGTGTTCTGCCTCCATGTACGGCTGTATGCGGGCATCAGATCTCCTGAAACTGGAATTGTAGACGGTTGTGAGCCATCATGTGGGTGCTGGGAATTGAACCAAGGTCCTTTGGAAGAACAGCCAGTGCTCTTAACTGCTGAGCCATCTCTCCAGCTCCACGCCTAAGTATTTTAAATAAGGGAATTGCATACATTCCAAGAAACTTAAAAATCAGCAAGCAGGAATGCCTCATATAGAACTTGTCAGTGGCAAACACAATCACTGAGGTTAATGTGCAGGGAAGATAAGTCAGGCCAGACCAATACCCTATTGAATGAAACTAATGCTAAACCTCTAATTTAGATGATTTTTTTTTTTCCTTTTAGATTTCACCATTAAAACTTCATCCATCCCATAGCATTTCTTCACTGGCCACAATAGGTCAGATTAACTAGATAAATCTAGCCACAATTTCTGCTGGGGACTACAGATATGCCCAAACCTACACTTTATTTCTTAAGACAAGTATGCAAGATTGGGTAGTCTTTCCAGAGGATGACATAGTCAGAAAAACAATAAACTTAAGCCGTCTGTGGTGCCTCGTGCCTTGTGTGAGGAACAAGGTCGCGGAATGTTTGAGGCCAGTGTGGGCTACAGAAAGCCTGTTTAAAAGTAGAAAGTTTTCCCAAAGCTCTCAGGGACTAAACCACCAATCAAAAGAGTACACATGGAGTGACCCATGGTTCCAGCCTCATGTGTAGCAGAGGATGGACATGTTGGGCATCAATGGGAGAAGAGGCCCTTGGTCCTGTGAAGGCCCGATGCCCCAGTGTAGGGGAATGCTAGGGTGCTGAGGCAGGGGTGTGTGGGCAGGTGGTGGAGCACCCTCATAGAGGCTGGGGGAGAGGGGAGTTTGTGGAGGGGAAACTGGGAAGGGGGATAACATTTGAAATGTCAATAAATAAAATAACCAGTAGAAAAATAAAAATAAATAAAAAATAGGAAGTTTAAAACTCCTACTATTGACAGACTCCTTTCTTTTTAACATAGAATTTCCACAAAGTAAAAGCAGCGGGTATGGCAGTCTGGGGTATGGCAGTCTGTCAAGGCTGTTTCAGAACTCAGTGTTTTGCCACAATCCAGAGTGTTTTTCAAACTGCAATTTATGGTCCATTCATGAAGAAAGAATGGTCGGTCTTGGCTAGCACTTTTTTTTTTTTTTTTATAATGAGGCAGAAGACTAGAACCGAGCAGAAAATGCCCTCTACCTTTCATGGGGATGCTTTCTTCTTTGTGAGCGCTTGCTTGGGTTTCTGGTGGGGGTACCGAGTCATGATGTCAAACTTACTAGGAATCGGAGGTGAAAGCGAGACTCTAGAAGCCACTGTCTATGAAGACTCAAAAATGTAAAAACATAATTTGCCTACGGAACGCTGAGGATTTTATTGCTCCCGACGATCGGTTGTCCCTGAGTGTCCAGTGGCATCTGCTCGGTTGTCCCTGAGTGTCCAGATTACTCTTTCCTGTTTAAGTTTGAAAATATCGCTTTATTAAAAGTCATACATGGTCTGGCGTGTTTTTAATCTCAGCCCTGGGGATCAGAGGCTGGCGGATCTATGTGAGTTCAAGGCCACCCTATTGTAGAGAAAGAATTTCAGGCCAGCCAGGACTAGCTAAATAGTGAAACTCTGTCTCAAAGTCATCCATCAAGTTACTCTGAGACCTTTCTGCTGTGTCCCTTCTTATCTCCTTCCCATTCCAGGCAGATGATTCTGTGGCCCATGTCTGTGACCTCATTCCCTGTGACCCTGTCATGTGGCCTTTGTCCCGGCTATTGCCTGTGCTCCGGGAAGTCCTCTCCAGACTCACACAGTGCACAAACCTCAGGTTTGAGCTGACAGCCTTGTGTTTCACTGAGTGTGGTAGAGATCCTGTGTGGCTTTAACAGAGGTGTGACTGTGTTTACACAGTGTGTTGTCCTCTTGAGTGACTGAAGCAAAAGAGAAAGGGCAGGGAGATCAGACACGGGGGCAATTGATGTCGGCTGGAGAGGCTGGGGCTAAGAAGTGCTTAGTTTTTTGTTTGTTTTCTGAGACAGGGTTTCTCTGTATAGCCCTGGCTGTCCTGGAACTCACTTTGTAGACCAGGCTGGCCTTGAACTCAGAAATCTGCCTGTCTCTGCCTCCCGAGTGCTGGGATTAAAGGCGTGCGCCACCACGGCCGGCTAGATTCTGGCTTTATAGTGAGAGGAATAC
>NC_034608.1:63692068-63692784 GCF_900095145.1 Mus pahari
GATTTCTGAGTTCGAGGCCAGCCTGGTTTACAGAGTGAGTTCCAGGACAGCCAGGGCTCTCAAAGAACCGGGGGGGTGGGGGGGGGAGAGACAGAGAGACAGGAGAGAGAGAGATTAAATGGTACCAAAATTAGGAAGGTGTGTAGGTGTGTGATAAAAATGAACACAAATCTACTCTAGAACAACCACATTCAACACACTTCTCCAAATGGATCCTCGTAGCACATGGAATGTCTGCTCAGCCTCAGGTACCACGGGCAATCTCACACCGTCCTGTAAGAACCTGACAAGAAAAACTTGAGTAAGAGCCACGAGGACATAGTGGCATTCCCACACCCTCAGTACTTTTTTTTTAAAGAACTTACTATTTTAATTTGATGTACATTAGTGTTCTGCCTCCATGTACGGCTGTATGCGGGCATCAGATCTCCTGAAACTGGAATTGTAGACGGTTGTGAGCCATCATGTGGGTGCTGGGAATTGAACCAAGGTCCTTTGGAAGAACAGCCAGTGCTCTTAACTGCTGAGCCATCTCTCCAGCTCCACGCCTAAGTATTTTAAATAAGGGAATTGCATACATTCCAAGAAACTTAAAAATCAGCAAGCAGGAATGCCTCATATAGAACTTGTCAGTGGCAAACACAATCACTGAGGTTAATGTGCAGGGAAGATAAGTCAGGCCAGACCAATACCCTATTGAATGAAACTAATGCTAA
>NC_034608.1:63694554-63695535 GCF_900095145.1 Mus pahari
TGCCTCCCGAGTGCTGGGATTAAAGGCGTGCGCCACCACGGCCGGCTAGATTCTGGCTTTATAGTGAGAGGAATACTGACAGAACTTGTCAGTGGGAGGGAGAGGCAAGAGTGATTGCTAGTGTTTGAGACTGGGTCATTGAGAGAATAATGTAAATATTAAACCTCCCTAAATTATACTGCAAAGTTAGGCAATCCTACTAGAATTACTTGATTGACTGATTGATTAAACTTGTGATTCTTCCCATCCATCTGATGAGATTAGACGAATATACTACCACCAACGGCAAATAATTTTTTTAAAGCCCACTTATTTTATTTTTGGTATATGAATGTTTTGCCTGTACACATCTTTATACATCATGTGTGTGTTTGGTGTCATTGGTGGCCATAAGAGGGTGTCAGACCTCCCGGCACTGGAGTTACCTATGTTTATTGGCTACCATGTGGGTTCTCCGAATGAAACCTGTGTCCACAGGAAGGTCACCCAGGGCTCTTAGGCCTTATCTGTAAACCTGCAAATGGATTTTTAAAGAAAGAAAAACCAATGTCTTTTTTATTTTGATTTTGTTATGGTGGTTTTTAGTTTTGTTGCTGTTGAGACAGGATCTCACTCTGTAGCCCTGACTGTCCTGGAACTCACTATTGTAGACCAGGCTGGCCTTGAACTCACAGAGATCCACCTCCCTCTGCCTCCTGAGCTCTGGGATTAAAGGTATGTGTCACTACTAAACCAATTTCTTAAGGCAAACCAAACCAACTAGGAAAAGCCCTTTCTGAAGCAGGTCAACAACTGCTTAGTAAACAAGACCCCAAGTGGCACAAAATTAAGTAAGATTATTCACAAGGGTCTGGAGAGATAGCTCAGTGGTTAAGAACACTGACCGTTCTTCCAGAGGTCCTGAGTTCAATTCCCAGCAACCACATGGTGGCTCACAACCATCTGTAATGGGATCTGATGCCCTCTTCTGGTGTGTCTGAA
>NC_034608.1:63695572-63700304 GCF_900095145.1 Mus pahari
AATACATTAAATAAATAAATAAATAAATAAATCTTTTTTAAAAGATTATTTATGAATGAAATGAGCAAAGTAAAGAAGAAAAGCCAGGTACGGTGGGTGGTAACCAGCCTGTATTCCTAACAATCACACATAAGCCATCATTGTATACAGAGCTGTCATCGGGCCCATCCCTTGGGACCTGGCGTCATGGAGACTGGTTCGACCACACCCACACGGAGCTGCCATCTTGGTTCTTTGTATGTCCTTCGGCAACTGTGGCTCTATGACACATCCATTCATGTGCTCACCCAGCCATCTTCCTTTGGAGTCTGATAACTCCTTACCCTCCTCCTGTGGGGTTGGAGTTCTTCTGCCGATGAGAACAAAGAGCACCCAGAACTACTGGCTGCTTTCTTATGTCTCCCAGGACAACCTGCCTAGAGGAGGCTCTACTCACAGGCCAATCTGATGGTGGCAATTCCTCCACGGAGGGTTTCCTTTCCCAGAAGACTCTACATTATGTCTAGATGACAGCAACAGACCAGGACAGTCCTAGAAGACTTGTCCTGGTAGCCTACAATAAATGTCAAGATCCTGGTGTGACAATGGAGTTGACTGGGGAACCAGCAGGGGAAGCAGCTCAGTTAGCAGAGCCCTCATCCAGCATGCATGAAAACCATGGGTTTGATTCCCAGCACTGCATAAACTAGGAGTACTGGTCTGCACCTATAATCCCAGCACTGGGGAAGCAGAGACAGGAGGATCAAGGGTTTCTAGTAGCTACACAAGTTCAAGTCCAGCCCGGGGTACATGAAACTCTATCTCGAACAACCAGGGGTAGGGGTTGTGTCAGTGATAGAGTTCATACCCAGCAAGTTCTAGGGCCTAAGATTGATCCTCAGTTCCAGAGTGAGAGAGAGATTAAATATTTTTATCACCTTTGTTTCTAGCTCAAATATCCTTAAATATCAATATCAGGGATGCCTAGTCCATAAAGTCTAGCCTCTCATACTGTATAGACACAAAAAAAAAAAAAAAAGAGAGAGAGAGAGAAAAATCTATCTTCCCAACTGTGATTGTTTCAAACTGGTTCATAAGTCATTGGTTATAAAAGCAATTCGGTAGGATTTTGGCAGCCTCCTTTTGAACAAAGTCCCAAGAGAGTTCATGGTTAAGCTTAAAGCAAACAAAACAAGACAAAAAATCCATCACTTTTCATTGTCAGCAAATGGAATTCTGCATAATTTTATTTATTTCCAGTACGGAGAAAAATCCTGTACCCTGTGGAAGAAGCGCCCCGGAGGTTCCTTCCCTACGCTGCAGAACTGGTTGTGCCTGAGTCATTCTGACTAAATCATGTCTTACAGCAGAACACCGGCTTTGCTGCTGAGTTGAGTTGGTCATTAAAAACAAAAACAGACGCCGCCTCTTCACCCATGAGCAAGAGAATCGTCATTTGGAAGCAGCTGATTATCAGCTTCAAATGTCATATTTGTAAACTGTACCCCTTGGGTGGCTTTCCTTCCCCAGACACAGTGACTTGTTTCTTAGTACTGCCTGAAACAGTGAGTTACCCACCTGGCATTTCCACATACGCTATGTCTTAGACAGTGGGCCCAGATCTAACTGAATAGTAAACATTTTGAACATATGTTCAGATCTGACTGTCCTGGTTGGTTGTCGACTAGACACAAACTAGAAAAAAGGAACTTCAATGGAGGAATTGCCACCAACAGATTGACCTGTGGATGGAGCCAGCCCTGGGCAGGTTGTCCTGGGACAAAGAAGAGAGGCGAGCTGAGCAAGCCAGTAAGCAGCATTCTTTCACAGTTCTGCTTGACTTCAGTTTCCTGCCTTGAGCTCCTACCCTCTGTGATGGACTTGTAATCTGTAAACTGAAATAAACCCTTTCTTCTCCAAGTTGGTTTTGCTCACTGTTTTATTACAGCAACACAGAGCAAACTGAGATGTCCTTTTTCTTAGGCTACTGAGCTAAGGTAGTTTTCCTGGCTGGAAACTACCCCTGCTGGGAACTGGGGTTTGGTTCTGTTTGAATGGTTATTGGTTGGCTCAACAGACTGGCTCCATCAATGATTTACACATAGATTGGGAACTGGAACTCTGTGGACAGATGCCTGTGAACGGAAGCCTGGAACACAACCGCGCATTTTAGTTTGTAAAACTGCAAACACTGAGAACTCCCTCCAAACACACTCCTGTCTCCTACCGCACGTGCTCTCGGCACCCAGATACTATCATACACCCCCAATGTCCTTCCCTGTGCCCTCATCCTCTATAACCCCTTTGTCTATAAATGCTCATCAGTGTCGTTGATTAAGTGCCTGTCGCTCTAGATGTGGAGGAAAACTGCTTAAAGTAGCTCACCTTTGTCCCTACCACAGAGCCGGTGTCCACAGCCATTCCTGGTGCATTTCTGGAAGCACAGCTCAAAGGACTTTATGCCCAAAGATCTCCAGAAACACCAGGAATGTTAAGCACACAGGATTGACTTCACAAAGGAATGGATGTAAACCTGTTCTTCTAGAGGCTGAGACTCAGAGGTGATTAACAGCCCGGTGAATCTGTGTTATCTGTTCAGTAAGGCCATATCAAGCTCTTACAACTGGGACCAGAGGTGGCTAGTAACCTAAATGGCTCTAACCAGGACCAGAAGAGGTTAATGGCCCAAATGCTATCTGTACGATGGAGACACAGGCCTAATCTTTCTTTAGGTCCTTAAGCTGGTCCCCTATCTCTAGAACCCACCCTCTTGGAAGAAATGGCGTGCACCCCTAGTTGGGTTGCAACGCAATTACACTTCTTTGTGCACCAGGAAACTTTATTTCCCCCAAGTCATACTGCATTTAAATTTATTGGGAATGAACTGCCCAGAGTCAGATCCTCTGAAATTTGATCAGGGTTGATGTGAAGTAGATCTGAACTGAGTTTTTGTTCTTACCTCTTTATGGTTCACTTCCCTGCCTTCAGGGTCCTCCTCAGAGCCTGGGATGAAATGCCCACTCTGTTACTTGGGTTCTATGTCCTGTACTTTCTCCCGTTCTTGACTTCTGCACGTCCCCTTTTCTCTATTGCTTTCTGCCTCCTGGATCATTCCTCTCGGCAGCAGTGTGCTCTGGTTGTTCCTGTCAGATAACAGAAATGAAGCCTGCTTTGCTCTCCCACCCAGCTCTGGTTACCTGCCCAGCAGAGTCCCCTTTCCGTACTGTGCGTCGGTGAGGCCAAAATGTTCTGCTGTGCGCGCTGAGTGGAACGCGTTTGCTTCTAACTTTACAATGGAACCCTTCTTTCCTGTTGCCCCTGACTTACCATGGCTGGTGTGCCCTTCAAGCATAGCAAAGGATATTGGGGAGCCTCCCAACACCTGCCATTTCACTTCCGGGGTCAATGGCAGGCAAGGCTCCTTCACCGAGTCTCTCCTGTCCCAGAGAGACGCAACGGCTTACCCTAGCTGTGACCCGGCCTAATGGCAGACTCTGCTGTATTTGAATGCTAGCATTCTGTCTTCCTGGCTTTGGCGTATCCACTGAAGGCAAGGGCTATCAGAGACCCTCAACGCCCCCCAAATACCAAAGTCAGGTCTGGCACCTGTTGTGTAAGTTCTCTTCTGTTTTGTCTTCTCTGGGGCATCCCTACTACTTGGCATCAGCAACCAGAACCGATGACTTAGACTTTAGCAAATGTTCCCGCTATCAGCTTATAGAAGCCCGAATAGCATCAGGCTACAGAGCAGGGGGTGCGGGGGAAAGACATAGCCAGGGAAGTCTTCGGGATTGCTGAAGCAATCTCTCTCCGTTCATGTCCTACCCTCAGCCTGATGTGGTCACCCAACTCCTATGTTCCTGTACCTTCTTCAAAATATGGCTTCTAGAAGTCTTATTCTCCCCTGAATTCAAACACAAACATGGTAAATACCGTATCCAAGAATGAAGGAGTTCAAAGTCAGCACCTACTGATGGGTGGCATCCCCAAGTCACCACAGAAGAAAGAAGACGCTGGAATAGATCTTTTCAAGAGAAATCCAAATCTGTCTTTTTACGTATGTTTACCCAAACTTCAATTTAAGTACGTTGGTGTCTTAGGTAGGGTTTTATTGCTGTAAAGAGACGCCATGACCAAGGCAACTCTTAGAAAACATTTCACTGGGGCTGGCTTACAGTTTCAGGGGTTCGGTCCATTATCCTCATGGTGGGAAACGTGGCAGCATCCAGGCAGACATGGTGCTGGAGGAGCTGAGAGTTCTACCTCTTGATCCAGAGGCAGGCAGAAGAAGACTGGCTTCTACAGGCAACCAGCTCTTTTCCATACTGCTTAGAGCTAGAATATAGGAGACCTCAAAACCCACTCCTACAGTGACACACTTCCTCTAACAAGGCCACACCCACTCCAATAAGGCCACACCCCCTAATAAGTGCCACTTCCCATGGGCCAAGCATATTCAAATCACCACAGTGTGGTCCTTAAAACTCTTTAAGATGAGTTTGAACAAAATACAGCCATGGTCTAGCCTCAAACCTTGAGCTGGGAAGTTATGACCTTTGGCCTTTGGAGCTATAAACTTACAGCACAGTGAACCTTCAGCTGTGTGCCCAGGCCTGACATGGTATCACATAAAATAAAAGTGTTTTTTCCATGATTGATCCCCTGCAGCTAAAACTACAGGTAGTTGTGAAATGAAACCCACCTCTCAACTCCAGTTCTGTGTAGGAGCAATACTTACTCTTTTTTTTTTTTT
>NC_034608.1:63700404-63709923 GCF_900095145.1 Mus pahari
CTCCAGAAGAGGGAGTCAGATCTTGTTACGGATGGTTATGAGCCACCATGTGGTTGCTGGGATTTGAACTCCGGACCTTCGGAAGAGCAGTCAGGTGCTCTTACCCACTGAGCCATCTCACCAGCCCCTGAAATACTTACTCTTAACTGCCAAGCCATCTCTCCAGCCCCCCACACAACCTTCTTGGAATTTTTTTTCTTTTTCTCTTTTTAGTTTTAAATTATGGAAATGAAGATGGGATTGCATTAGATAGTTCCAAATTAAAATTGTTTGAGAATTTCATACATATAATGTGTTTTAATCAAGTTCACCCTCTAAATTCTGTCCCACACTCCCACTAACTATCCCCTCCCAATTTCATATCGTCTTCTTTTTGTTTGTTTGTTTGGTTGGTTGGTTGGTTTTCAAAGCAGGGTTTTTCTGTGTAGCCCTGTTTGTCTGTGCTGGAACTCCCTCTGTAGACTAAGCTGGCCACGAACTCAGAGATTCACCTGACTCTGCCTCCCAAGTGCTGGGACTAAAGGTGTATGCCACCATGCCCCCCAGCTCATGTGGTCTTCTTCTTCTTCTTCCTTCTTTAAAATTTACTTATTTATTATATGTAAGTACACTGTAGCTGTCTTCAGACACCCCAGAAGAGAGCATGAGATCTCATTACAGATGGTTGTGAGCCACCCTGTGGTTGCTGGGATTTAACCTCAGGACCTTCAGAAGAGCAGTCAGTGCCCTTAACTGCAGAGCCATCTCTCCAGCCCCATCATGTGGTCATCTTTTAACTCCTTGTGGAGTCCACTAAGTGCTGCCTGTATGTACGTGGGTACAGACCACCCACAGGGCTTTGAAGAAAGCCTCAGGGGCTGCATCCTTGAAGAAAATTGACTTTCCTTTCCCCAGCAGCTATTGTGGCCACTAGCTCCCCAGCTATGAGTTGGGCTTTGTGACACCTGCTGATTAATGGCCACTCTGCCAACAAACCTTCTAAGACCTGAGTCCAATCCCTAAGTGGAAGGAGAGAAGTAACTCTCAGAAGTTGTCTTTTGACCTTCGCATGTTCTCTATGGTGTGCATACACACACATACACTAACACACACACACACATGTTTGTACACATATACACATGCATGTACACATTGACACATGCATGCATACATACATACAGATGCTTATGCACATAAATACATACACACATGCACACATATATACACATACATACACACACATATATGAACACAGAGACACAAAATAGGTAGAGAGATGATAGATAGATAGATAGATAGATAGATAGATAGATAGATAGATAGATTGATTGATTTTTTTTTTTTTTTTTTTGGTTTTTCGAGACAGGGTTTCTCTGTATAGCTCTGGCTGTCCTGGAACTCACTTTGTAGACCAGGCTGGCCTCGAACTCAGAAATGTGCCTGCCTCTGCCACCCAAGTGCTGGGATTAAAGGCGTGCGCCACCACGCCCGGCTGATTGATTGATTTTAAAAAGAATCATGTTTTCATTTAGGTATACCAGAGCTTTGCATTAGGTCTACACACTCATTATACAGTGAACAGATTCAAACATGTTGATGCAAAGGAAAGTCTTAACAGACAGAAATGAAGATGGTTATATCAGATATCTTTGGCCACAATGATTAATAATCTTCATGGTCAGAGACACTGGCTGGGCAGATGTCCTTGCAGCCATGCTTTCTGTAGAAGGTTGTAGGAGGACTGTTGGGGTTTGTTTCTGTGATAAATACTGTGACCAAAAGCAATTTAAGGGGAAAGGGTTTGTTTTAGCTTACAGGTTACAGTCCATCAGCTGGGAAGGCCAAGGCAGGAACTCAAGGGAAGGACTCAAGGGAGGACCTTTAAGTGGAAACCGATGGAGGAATCCCACTCACTGGCTTGCGTTCGGGCTCATGTTCTGCTATTCATCATGTATAGCCCAGATATACCTGCCTAGGGATGGTGCCACCCATAATGGACTGTATCCTCCTACAGTTAACAAAGAATTCCAGACTTGCCCACAGGCTACTCTGATGAGGACAACTTCTCTATTGATATTCTTTCTTCCCAAGTATACTAAGTTGACAAGCAAGATTTGCTACCACAGGGGTTTATGCAAGCATGAGATTTCAGCAATGTTCTGTATAGACACAATTAGGTAATCTGATTTTATTTATTCTGGGGCATTAGGGTTAGCACAATTTCTATTTGATTTTGACAACTTTTGCTGTTTGCCTTTATGATATCTATCTATATATATTATCTATCTATCTATCTATCTATCTATCTATCTATGTATCTATCTAGCCTGGAAGCCAGAGAAGACTCGTATGAAAAAATTTTCTTTATATTATAAAAGGCATTTGAGAAATGTTGAGGGGTTTGGTCTTTTGTTAGCTATTGTAATGCTAAGAGCAGGCCCCCAGCACCCAGTCGTCCCAGAGTTGAGAGAGTCCCCCAAGTTATTTTAGATTGGTAAATAAAGATACTAACAGCCAATAGTTGGGCAGAAGGTACATAGGTGGGGTTTGGGTTTCCTGGGTTTGGGGTGGGAGGAGAAGTGAGAGGAGAAGAAGGTACAGGAGGAAGAAGGACAAGCCACCATGAAAGTGAAGGTGAGCCATAAAAACATGGCCCTGAGGGCTGGCAGATTGGAGCTAAGAGCAGCTCAGATGAAACCTAGTAACTAATAAGTAATAACTCGGGGTTATCCGTAGGAAAGAATATTCTAATAGCATGGAGGGTAGGTATCTGCCCAGCTCTTGTGCTGTTTAAGGCCTATTGTAAATATAAAGGCTGTATGGGATTTTTTTCGTTTGTTTTGTTTTGTTCAGAAAAGGGTCATAGCCTAGGAAATAGCGCTTCATTGTCACCTGTCCTATGGTTATGTAAGAGAATGCCTTAGTTTTAAAGAAACACATATTGAGGGGTTGGTAAGGCAGTCCAGTGGATAGAGCACAGGCTGCTCTTACAGAGGACCCATGTTCAGTTCCCAGCACCCACACTGGGTGGCTCACAATAACCTATAACCCCAGCTCAACGGATATCCAACATCTCCGGCCTCCTTGGGAACCCAACTCACACACAAGTACACATCATTACAGATGGTTTTGAGCCACCATGTACATGGTGGGAATTGAACACATATCCTCTGGAAGAGCAGCCGGTGTTTCTAACCACTGAGCCACCTCTCCAACCCCATCTAATTAAAACTAAAAAAAATTTAAGATATACACATTCAAGTATTTAGAAGTAAAGGAGCATAGTGTTTCCAAATGTGGTTTAGAAATATGTATATATCTATGCATTATGTGTATGTATGTATTGCATATATGTATATACTTTCTGTATCTCCTGGTTCAAGTATATATAAACTTATATATAAGTTTGGAGAGAAGGAAACAGAGACAGAAAGAGCAGTGGTGACCAAGTTCTTGCACAGAGAAACAACACACTTAACACTAAGTGTCTTAGGGTTCTATTGCTGTGAAGCGATACCATGACCACAGCAACTCTTATAAAGGAAAACACTTCACTGGGGCTGGCTTTTCAGTTGCAGAGGTTCAGTCCATTATTGTCATGGCGGGGGGAAACACGACAGCATGCAGGCTGACATGGTGCAGGAGAAGGAGCCGAGAGTTCTACATTTTGATCTGAAGGAACAGAAAGAGACTGTGAACCCCACTGGGTGCAGCTGAGCCTCGGAATGTGAACCACACTGGGTGCAGCTGAGCCTCGGAAACTCAAAGCCCACCTCACAGTGACACACTTCCTCTGACAAAGCCACACTGCCTGATAGTGCCACTCCTTATGGCCAAGTATTCAAACACATGAGTCTATGGGGGTCATAGCTATTCGAACCACCACACTAGGGGAATCCGTGAAGAGTGTAGGGGACTTTGTACTCTTTGTCCTTATTCTTGTTGTTTTTCCTGTAGGTCTGAGCTTCTTTCAAAATGAAAATTACTAGCCAGGGCTGGGGATATGACTCTGCCTTCAAACTCCAGCGTCAAAAAGAAAAGCAAAAGGCAATGGAACAAAACCCAAACGTCAACTTTCACAGCCGTCACTCAAATCTCTTTGTGCTCCCAGGGTGAAACTTAATATAAGCAATTCCTGTGGAGGTAAATGCCTTAAGAGTCTTGACTCTCCCACCCTCAAAATGTGTAGTTTCTCCTTTTTGCTTATTAAAGACATGCCACTCACTCGCTAATTCTTTGGCTTGCAGAACGTTCAAAGCTAAATTGCTGGCAAACTATTGTTAAGTGCACAATGCTCTCAAGAAATGTCCCTGTGTTCTCTGTACCCGTTGATTCTTTTTTGTCCCGTAGTTTCCTGACCAGGCGCTTTTCTGTTTACACATCATCTGTCAGGGACTACCCAATCTCCAAACAGGTCTCCATCATGCCACAGTAACACTTCATGTGCTAGGGCATCAATATCCCAGAGGCTATGCCTCCATAATTTCGAAAGCAAAGCCCCAAAGTGAGGCTCGTGAAAGCAGGTTTGTTAAAAGCCAAGACTCTGTGATCTAGAATTACTGATGGTGAGTTTTGCTTGGCCCAAGACTATAAAACTCAGTGTAATTCGAGGAACCTTCACAACTACCACCCCACAGTAAACGATGCTCCTTTTTAAAAGGCTGAGAAGGATGAGATACAGACATCGGCCAATTCAAGGCTTTGTTTCCTGCCCAACATCAGCCTAACGGTCCAACATCACCTTCATCTGCCACAGCTATGTGCCTCAGCTGTGTCATGCAATAAGATTGCTGCTAGGAGCACACGGCTGCTGGACGTGGATATTTGGACACAGGTGGGTAGTGTGACCAAGAAACTTAACTGCTAATTTATAGTAGGCAGTTACAAGGTCTGGAGCAAGGTCTGGAGTCAAGGGTAGACTGCCTGCCTAGCTTCCCCAGAACCCATAGAAAAATAAAATCTACTTTTACTGGCTAGTTGTCAGCTTGACACAAACCGGAGTCGTCTGGGGAGGAGGAATCTCCATTGAGAAAATACTCCATCAGATCGCTCCAAATGCAAGTCAGTGGGGGCGTTTTCCTAATTGATTATTGGTATGGGAGGGCACAGCCCACTCGGGGGATGGTACCACACCTGGGTAGGTGGTCCTGGGTTGTATACTCAAGAAGAGCAAGCCTTGAGGATTGAGCTAAAAAGAAGTGTTCCTCCGCGGCCTCTGCTAAAGTCCCAGCCTCAGCTCCTGGCTCTGTGCTTAAGAGAAAAGAATCCAACACAGGGGTGGTTATCGTCCCCGAACTACTCAAATCTCCTACGGTTACTGCATTATTTACACAGTAAGCTCTGACTTCCCTCAGCGATTGACTGTGACAGCCAAACAAACAATTTCCTTCCCGGGCTGTTCTTGGTCAGTGTTTTTGCACAGAAATAGAAAGCAAACTAGGACACCCGCTGATTTTAATGTAGAAAAACTACACTTGGCTAGTGGCTGATGGCTGTGTTGAATACTTGGGACAAGAGCTAGGTTGTGGAGAGCCTTGGGGCTAATTATATTCGATGTTAATTCCATTCTCCTGTGAGGGGTTTCAAACAAGGAATGACTCAGCACTCAGATGATTTCCTGTAAACCTGGTTCCCACCTTCATTTGTAAAATAAAGGAGAGCTGATGATTGGGCAGATAAAAGGGAAGGTGGAGCAGAAGGTGGGAGAGAAAAGAAGGAGAGGGAGAGGATACACGAGAGGAGGAAGAAGAAAAGCAGAGCAGAAGCACATGGCCTGGAGAAAACCTCGAGTTCTAAGGGGTCTCATAGACGTGGAAGATGGTAGTGTAGCGGTAGGAAGCAGGCCCAATCTAGGTGCACAGCATGTATTCATATTAACTGAGTTGTGTTTTCATTGACAGGGCATATTTGGGTTGGCGATTTAAAGCAACAGAGCTAGGGTTTTATATGGAATTGACAGGGGGTGGTTTAAAATGCACTGGAACTATTGAATGATGGAATGAATGAATGGATGAATAGTAGCTTTAAAGAAAGAGTTTTATGGCTGTCCTGACTGATCGTGACTACCAGCTTGAAAGGGTTTGAAATCACCTGGGAGACACACTGTGGGTGTGACAGTGAGGGCATCTTCTCTCAGGCAATTGTGGAGAGAAAGAATGCTAGTCCAAACATGAACAGCATCTGGGCTGGGTACCAGACTTGATAAAAGAAGAAAGTGAGGGCTTTCCAAATGGCTCAGTGGAGAGGCACCTTCCACCAGCCTGATGGCCAGCGTTTACTGAGTTACCACACATGGTAAGAGAACTGACCCCCCACACGTTGTCCTCTGACATCCACGTGTGCACTTTGGCACAATAAATCAATAAATGTGTGTTTGGGTTTTTTGTTGTTGTTGTTTTTAATGTATGGAGAAACGAAGCTGGGCACCAGCATTGTTGGTCTGCTCCCTGACTGTGCGCACAAGATGACCAGCTTCCAGTTAACAAGCCTACCTGACCATGATGGACAGTACTCCGTAAGCCATGAGACCCTTTAAGTGACATTTTAAGTGACTATTGCTGGGCATTTTATCACAGCAACAACAACAAAAGAGAGAAAGAAAGAAAGAAAGAAAGAAAGAAAGAAAGAAAGAAAGAAAGAAAGAAAGAAAGAAAGAAAGAAAGAGAGAAAGAAAGAAAAGGAAGAAAGAAACTGATGAAGTGGTTGTATCAGCTCCAAGCTACTTAAATCATGTACAGTTATTGCATTATTTAACCAGCAGGCTCAATGTCTCCATGTAACGCCAAGGCCACCTCCAGTTTGTGGCAGTTATCATCAAAGCTTCAGCTGATGGGGCATTTACTCCGGGGGAATCTTGCTTTTTATTTGTCGTGCTGGAGAATCAAACCTGGAGCCTCAATCACGCATACTAAGACGATGTCTCCCCCCCTGAGGTATATCACCACCCCCGTCTCTGTGTTCTTTCTTTCGAGGACTGTATGTGCAGATCATCAAAAGGCTGTTTGAGATCAGTAATGTGTGAGAGCGAGAGTAGAATTTTACTCAAGGTATGCTTTATTTATGAGTTTTCTGTATACTTTGTCGGAAGGAAAACAGACTGACTGAATGCCAGCAGAGATCTAATGAGCCCAGACTTCCTCCTGGTCCTCGGCAGGAGGGGCTGTGCTCCTACTCAATGGCCTGCAAGATCAACAGGTGCTGGCAATAGGCACACTAGACAGCCAAGTCCCTAAGCCAGCTGTCAGCTGACTTCAACCTGCTGGCCGCCCAACCTGGCATTTTGTCTCCCTTGGCAAGTTCCGCTCTCGGGCTTGCTCTATGAAACAGGAAAGAAAGCACAGAGCGTGGGTGAGGGAATCGCTCCTCTTGGAGTCCTGACTTATGCTGGTCCAACCTGCATGAGCCAACTGTTCTCCCACGGAGTGTGGAGAGGCAGAGACCATGTGCTCACAAGTTCCAGCATGGTACCTGTTTAATGAGATTAACCATTTTTTTTTTCCCTCCAAAGACCGGAAATCATCGAGGAAAATGGAATACATGATATCACTGAGAGAAGAGAGCAAAAATTACTATTGGTTTTAAGATTATGTTAGTCTCCTAACGAGATTAGCATGGAAACTCATACTCAGCTAAGAGTCTATTAGTTGCCAGTTTACCATCGTTAAGAAAAATTAAGTCAAATGCTTGAGATTGCCTGGCAAAGAAAATCAATGTTAAAATCTAGTTACTGTGATTTCATATGAATATGGAATCCAACTTTCACTGAGCCTTTAGAGTCTAAAATGTGTTCAGTGTACAGTATAAAAAGCAAGAACGAGGCCATACCTGACTTGTGGTATATTCTTTTCTAGCCAGTGGTAACTACTCCAATCCAATCTGGGATGCTGACAAATTTGAACTTCTTACTTAGCTTCCAGTAAGAAGAAACACTGGAACTTTGCAAAAGTCATTTTCCCCTCAAATTCAAAAGTAACTAATGCTCCTTGTAGCCCAACTAAGCAACAAATATAGGCAGTGGAATGATAGATAGCTCTGAGAGAGAGAGAGAGAGAGAGAGAGAGAGAGAGAGAGAGAGAGAGAGAGAGAGAGAGAGAGAGAGAGAGTTTGTAAGTCCAGCACCTTTGGGCAGTGCTGCGAACATTAGATGCTCAGGTCAGGTAGGATCAGAGGTTGGAAGGTAAATGTTTGAAAGCAGAGTGGGGGGCACTGAAGACTTGATTTCTAATCTTTGCCAAGTGATGTAGAGTAAAAGGATCTAGTATGCGAGTTCCAAGCTGCCAACATAACCTGGATGCAGAGTTTGTAGGGGGTGGGGGGTAACACCATAACTGTCTATCTGAAGCTAGTGTGAGCAAGCCCCAGCACTCATTTGGGTCTGCTGGCCAAGCTGTGGTGTTTTGAGCCTCACTGAAGCAAGGAAGGAGAGCCTGTGGGAGACTGTGTAGAAACAGCCATGACCAGCTCCAGCGTCAGAGATAAGGGGCCTGGGCCAGTGTTTTAGCAGGGGTGATATAGTTAGGGCCAACCATGGGTTGCTGGACCTAAGAGGCATGAGTAGAAAGATTGGGAAAAAGAGGGATGAACAGAGGCAGAAAGATGTGAGACCCGCCTGGTGTGGTGAGAACTCCTGCGTGCCCCATCCTGTGCTCACAGAGGCTAGCAGAGGAAGAAGGCATTCACATGCAGGGAAAGCCAGGAACAAGTCACCTGAAGCCAAGCAGGATGATGTGACCCTGTGGCCTGGCACAAGTTGTAGGAAGCCAACAGTGAGGAAAGGGTCTCCCGGTCTGTGGCAGGGATGGGAATCTGGGACTGAACTGCTGAACGTCCAGTGTGCTAATACTTATGAGACCCATCTTTTCTATTACTGGAAAAGAGCACAAATGCAGATATGAGTAGATGCATCTGAACTGCATGGCGTCGGGCTGGGCTTAGAAGTGGTGCTGGAAACTTGCACTTTTAAGTGGATAGATATGGCTGCGCATGTAAGATCTGTTACACTGCACAGCTATGTGTGAGTTTAAGATTATATATGCCCATGAGCTTTATTCCTGTGTACAGATTCCTGGAAGGCTCTAACAACAGCAGCATCCTACCACTACTGCCCAGTGGGTTGGTTTTTGTTAGTTTCCCTGATGGTTGTTTTCTGGAGGATTATACCTAGGGCCTCACACAGGCGAGGCAGGCACTGGACCGCCCTCCTGTATCTTTAGACTTCTTTGATTTTTGAGGCACTGTCTTCACTCTGTAGCCAAAGCTGGTCTTGAATTAGTGAGCCTCCTTTTTCAATTTTCCAAGTCACTGAGATGAATGGGCTGTACCAGCAGACCTAGGTCTAATGCTGATTCTTGCTTTATCAGTCACCATTGAAGAGAGTAGGGGTTTCTTGGGAAAATGTCTGACACTTAGACTGGACCAGGGAAGGTTCAGGATTGAGTCTGGAATATCTTCTTCTTCTTCTTCTTCTTCTTCTTCTTCTTCTTCTTCTTCTTCTTCTTCTTCTTCTTCTTCTTCTTCTTCTTCTTCTTCTTCTTCTTCTTC
>NC_034608.1:63710175-63718283 GCF_900095145.1 Mus pahari
CTCCTCCTCCTCCTCCTCCTCCTCCTCCTCTTCCTCCTCCTTCTCCTTATTGTTATGTTTTCCCCAATACTGGGTTTCTCTGTGTAATAGCCCTGGCTGTCCTGGAATTCTGGTCTTGAACTCACAGAGATCTGCTTCTGCCTCCTGAGTGCTGGCATTAAAGAGGTGTGCCACCATGCCTGGTTTGTCTGAAATATCTTATTGTACCAAAGATTAAGGGTGGTCTCAAGAAATTAGGGAAATTTGATTAAAAAGGAATGAGCTGCTTGAAGAACCTCCTAAGGGCCAGCAGCAGGTCACACACCTCATGGGACCAAATGAGAATCCATGAATCAGTATTAGACAGAGAAGTGATGATAAAGATGATGACGAAGGCAGGAAGAAAGATGACAGGTAGAAGATCTATCGAATAGATGGCTAGAAGATAGGTAGATAGATGATAGATAGATCATAGATAGATAGATAGATAGATAGATAGATAGATAGATAGATAGATAGACAGATAGATAGATGGGGGAAAGAGAGGTGGGGAAAGAGAACAGAGCTTTTCTTCCAATAGGCTATATAAGCAGAATGATTGCACCGGAAATATCAGTGTGCTAATTCCCAAGACCTATGACTACATTGCCTTGCACTGTAAAAGGGGCTCTCTTTGCATAGATAAAATTAAAGGGCTTCGGGTGGAAAATTTATTCTAGGCTATTCACCTGGGCCCAGTGAGTCAGAGTCAGAGTTAGAAAATGGAAAGATGAAAGCAGAGATTAGAGAGGTGAGGGGACACTATGCTAATCACTCAGAGATGGAGCTGAGATGCAGAAGGCCTTCCATAATACTGGTTCTCAGCCTGTGGGTCGCCATGGCTCTTTCTCAGGGGTCACATACCAGGTGTTTCCAGTACAACTCACAACTAGCAAACTTACAGTTCTTTAGTAGCAATGAAAATAACTTTACAGTTGGGGAGGAGGAGGCTCACCACAACATAAGGAACTGTATTAAAGGTCCATGGCATTAAGAAAGTTGAGAAGCTCTGTGCTAGAAGCTTGGCAGTCCAGAGAACGGGTCCTTCTGAGCCTCTGGAAGGAGTGGAGCTCGCTGTACCTGCTGTTAGCCCAGTGAAACTGATTTTATTTGACCTTACAGAGTATAAAAAAATTAACTGTATATTGTTTTCAGGAACTAAGTTTACAAGAGTTTGTTCTAAGAATAATACAAAAGGATGCAAAATTGGACACTGATATAAATGCCAATGGGGAAATATAGAAATGTGAAGCCGCTAAAAAGATCATTTGGGTAATGAATATAATAGTTACTTCAGGAAGTATCAGCCAGCTGGGTATGGGTGGCACATTTCTGTAACCAAGCACTTGGAAGCCTGGAGCCAGAGAAAAATACTGGAGGCCAGACAGGCTGCATAGTAAGAAAGGCTCTGTCAGAGAGATAGAGAAAGAGAGACAGAGACAGATGAGAGACAGAGAGAGGGAAAAAGACATGGAGTCAGGTTTGTATATGCTTGTTCCAGGGAGTGCCACACTCACTCCAGTGGAGTCTGCATGACAAATCCAAAAGCTTGCCCGCAGTCCTGAGGCACAAAGTTTCACAGACACTGGTCTCCTGGAGAGTCTCTGGTGTCCCATAAATGGATATGGTCCAGATTTGTCCTTGCAATACTTGGTGAAGGGTTTAGTGTGCTTTCCTTCAGTATTGTTTTATTATAGGTGCCCCCAAGGAATGATTTGTAAAATAGCTAGTTAGATTGAACATTGCTTCCTGGCCTTCACCGGTGTCCCAATGTCCTAGGCAGTCATTGAGCCGACCCTGGACTTGGAATTTCGTAAGAATGTTACTTATTCAGATGAAATGTCTCCAGTATTGAAAGAGAGATAGTGAAGGAAATCAGGCATTACAATTTACCAGATAGAGTTAGAAATTTCAGGGCAAGTTTAACAAAGTAAGTTTGGAATTCTTATTATGGTCATGTATGGCAGACTACATTACTTAATAGAAGAAAGTTTGGTGGGCTCCTCTGGTAAATGGAGGTTTCCCACAAACACTTAGAATAACAGCTAAGTAACTCCCATATGCAGGAATTTACAATCGTCTAGGAAGAAGAAGGGTTGTGGTTTAAGGAGGAACTAGAGTATTGCATTTATTCATGAAAAGGTTAGCAAGAGCAGAACCCCCTGGTTCAAGTTTTCACAAGGCTCAAAGGAATAGCATAGTTAGGCACTTACTAAGGGACCCTTGTGACTAGGGTATGAAATCCTTACCTGGCTCATGGAATAGTTGACCAGATAAGGCGGCTTTTTATCTCAGTTGTAACCACTGCCTGGTTCCTGCTAGTCTTTATGTATGCATTTTTCTGTTTTGTGTCATTATGCATCAGATAACTTCAATGTACCTTGGCTGATGGGTTGCCTATCTTCCTTGTTTTCTTCTGTAATATAAGTCTGATGCTCACTTTGAGAAATTATATTCAGATCCAACACTCTTTTGTGTTCGTGTCTATTTGTCACTCGCCGAATCCTTGCCCACCTGAGTACTGGGACCCTGATTTCTTTTTTTTGTTGTTGTTGTTTTTTGTTTTTTGTTTTTTGTTTTTCGAAACAGGGTTTCTCTGTGTAGCTCTGGCTGGCCTGGAACTCACTCTGTAGACCAGGCTGACCTAGAACTCAGAAATCTGCCTGCCTCTGCCTCCCAAGTGCTGGGATTAAAGGCATGCGCCACCATGCCCTGTGGGACCCTGATTTCTCCCCTGGGTTGAGAGACTCCAACAGAGCCATTCCGTGGCAAGGGAGTGGCACTATTAGAAAGTATAGCCTTGTTGGAGTAGGTGTGGCCTTGTTGGAGGAAGTGTGTCACTGTGGGATGGACAATGAAACCTTCTTCCCAACCACATGAGAGTTAGTCTTGTCCTAGCAGCCTTCAGATGAAGACGTGGAACTCTCAGCTCTTCCTGCATCGTGCCTGCCTTGATGATACTGGACTGAACCTCTGAACCTTTAAGCCAGCCCTAATTAAATGTTGTCCTTATGAAAGTGGCCTTGGTCATGGTGTCTGTTCACAGCAGTAAAACCCTAACTAAGACACACATAAAAAATGAGACTTGATGGTTTTACCCCAGAATTAGCAGGGTCAAGGACAGGGATAGATGGTCCTCTGGAGATCGTTGGTCAGAGAAGCTAACCTAACCGATATGCTGTAGATTCAGTGAGAAACTGTGTCTCAAAATACAGTGTGACAAAAAACTGAAGAAAAACCCTACACCAAACACCGTACACCAACCTCTGGCACATGCACACATATGTACACACGTCCCTGTACTTACACATGCACATAGACAAATACCCATACTCCATATGCAAGCACACACACATGAACTTTCTTGAGAGAAAAAAATAGACATTTTTTTCTATATTCAAGGCCTTCAGTGTACATAATTATTTAAAAATCAACAACAGGGGCTGGAAAGATGATTCCGAGGTTAAGAGCACTGGCTGTTTTCCAAAGTACCCAGGTTCTATTCCTAGCAACCACATGGTGGTTTACAACCACCTATAACTTCAACTCAAGGAGAAACAAAGCTACCTTCTGGCCTTTGTAGGTAAGGAACACATTCATGGAACACAGGCCTAGTCTGTTTCTACCTCTTAGCCATTGGAAACCATGTTGCATCTTTGCCTTTGTGTTAGTATTTCTGTAGAAAATTCCCAGAACTGCTGTATCAAGCTATGGCCCTGATACTTTGTTTCAAGCTGCCATTGTGGTTCCCAAAGACTGACACTTGCAGCTTCAATTCCTACCAAATTCACGTACACTATTGTCTACATGAATGGTAAACTTTTCAAAGAGTAAACTATGTGATTCTGTCATTCAGATGAAATTCCTCACTAGACATTTGAATCTGTGTGTGTGTGTGTGTGTGTGTGTGTGTGTGTTTTGACTGACAGTGTTCTTGACACTTTTCTTGTCCGACTGGCCTATTGCTATATGGATGGGAAGAATTCTTCATGTTGGAGAGGCAGGGCAAGCTGCAGCCTTCCTGTTCTTCCATTTTCCAGATAACTGCATTGTTCTTGCTGTTCTCTTGAGATTGGAGTTTTCCCCCAGACTGGGTTTGAGGAAAATGTCTTCATTCCATGAACAAACATCTCTCCTTACTGTGTCGAGTGCTATAACTCATCTTGGGTTCCAAACACAAATTTTGATGCGTTCAGGATTCCAGAACCCACTCCATAAACACCCAGAATTCTCATTCACTTGATATAGCCTTGTTGGTTTGTTGTTGTTGTTGTTGTTGTTGTTGTGAGTACACTCTGCTCTTACAGAAGACCCAGGTTCAGTTTCCAGCATCACTGTTGGGCCCTGCAGTACTCACTGCTCTGTAATTCCAGCCAGGGCATCCAACGCCCTCCTCTGGCCTCCATAGGCATTGCACTCACATGGACATAACCCACAACAGTCACACACATGCATAGTTTAAAATACACAAATAGAGCCGGGCATGGTGGTGCACGCCTTTAATCCCAGCACTCGGGAGGCAGAGGCAGGCAGATTTCTGAGTTTGAGCCCAGCCTGGTCTACAAAGTGAGTTCCAGGACAGCCAGGGCTATACATAGAAACCCTGTCTCGGAAAAAAAAAAAAAAAACACAAATAAGCAAAACTTTTGTAGAGTAACACCAACTAGGGTGTCCTCAAACAGGAGGTACACTCTGGTTTCCACTGGTCTCTAGGGTCATGTTCAAAAGCCAGCTTTCAAGTAGCACAGGAGACTGGATTAGCTCTCTCAAAAGGAAAGCAATGCAAATACCGAGTTGCTAAGAGGCATGTGTGGGTTTTACACAAAAGAGGAAAGGTAAAAGTCACTCATTCCAAAAGTCAACAGCCAAGACATGCTTAAGTGATAAGACTAATCAATTATTAAAGAAATGCCTTCTCCATTAGGTTTTAATTAAATGTGAGCCCCCCCCCTGGGGCACTGATAGAGAGTCCAAAGCTCAATTTTCCCAAATGATGGTGAATTTCACCTCAGGATTAGAACATCAAATATGAAAACTAAGTAAGCGTGTAGCTGGAAATCTGCACGAGTGTGTAGGAAATCGTTTGATGATTGAGGGCATTCACAATAGTATGTATGTCCCAGAAAGGCAGCCCATTTATATGATTAGGCTTGATATTGCTGAAGAGAATTTCCCCTAGAAATGTGCTTCAAAGCACTTGAGGAGACAATAAACCTCCTCCTGAATGGAGCCTGAATGGGGCTTGTGCTAAGGTCCTTTAGAGACTGGATGCAAGGGAGCCATGTGTGATGCTTTCTCACAAGGATGCTCGCAGAGTCTATCAAAGCAGGGACCAGAGAGTCAGGAAGAGTGTTCATGCATATGAACGTGACCTGTGTATGGAGTAGAACCACCTACCCTGGGATGGAGAAGACTCAGCAGGCTCGATGTCAGGTGTCTAGCATGGGTAGCCACATGGACGGAGTTGGGACAATTATGTGTCATCTCAAAGCCAGAAGAAAATATAGGCATATGTGTAGGAATCAGAGGTCACCATCCCTTAACAGATCAGTTAGGGTTCTCCAGAAAGAACTAATCTGGATGTGTATAGCTAGATGTTTAAGGAACAATTTAGATCGCAGCTCACTGTGGATCCTCAGAGGTCAAACCTCCACAGGGGAGGACTGGTAGGCTGGGCCCTCAGAGAAGGGTTGATGTAGTTCAAGTCCAAAAGGATCTATGACTGGAATTCCTTCTTCCCTTAGACCTTGGTCTCTGCTCTCAACAGGACCTTCTAAACTGACTAGATGAGGTGCTCACACATTGTAGAAAGTTAATCTGCTTCGTTCAAAATCTAACTTGCCTAAATTTTCATACCATCTAAAGAATACCTTCATTGGGGCTGGTAAGATTGCACCATCTGTAGAATATTTGCTGAGCAAGCAGGAGAATGGGATTTCACTCTCCAGAGACCACATACAGAGAGGGGGTACAATGGGGTACTCCTGGAACCAGCACTGTGAAGGGGAGACAGGAGGGTCCCAGGCGCTCGCTGGTAGGACAGTTTAGTCAAATCGGTGACCTCAGGGATCAGTGAAACACCCTGTGACCGAAGATGAAGAAGACACCTAACCGCGGCCTCTGCTCTTCACACAATGCACACAACAACCACCACATTTATAGGAACATCTAGAGTGGTGTTGGACTAGGTCCCAGGCAAGCCGATGCATAATCCATCATGATCACCTCCCTGCTGGGCCCTTCCTCTGTCACCGAGGTTATCTGAGGCCTCTGTCTCCTGACATTCCGAGGCCAGCAAAGGGAGGTTATTCTTTTTCTGCTGTTCCTGCCTAGAAAACCGTCATGCTAGGTTAAATGTCAACACCGCTACCTCAGGCAGGGACAGGGACAGGCCTAGCAAGTTGACCAGGAATGAAGTCTACTCTTGTTGCTAAAATCTGTCACTGGTCCTTGGTCCTCAAAGTGCCACATGACAAAGAAGCCATACTGTGGGTTTTGTTTGCTTGCTTTTATCATAGAGGGGGAAGCTATTGAGGTTCCCCATTTTTGCTTTTCCTCGAAAGGGCAAAGATTTATTCTGAATTCTCTGAGTGCCACCTTGCTTCTCAAGCAAAACGCTTCTGGGGGTAAAAAAGAAAAAGAAGCACGTGTTTGTGAAATCAAAAGGTTACTTCGTAACATGTAGCAGGAAAGTGATTTTCTGTTATAAAGCATTTGGCTAAGAGGACGTTTGGACAGAGTAGAGTGGTCCTGCCTGCATATATGTAGGTTCTGTATATATGAATTTAACCACAGGTCAAAAAATGTAAATTAGCCACCAATGGCTCCATCTCTACGGCACATCTTCACAGTTCTTTTTCTTCTTTTTCTTCCCTAAGGTTTACATTTTAACAATGGCTTAAATAGCATTTACACTGTATTAAGTATCACACATAATCTAAAGATGACTGGATATGTTCAGGGAGATATGAATACATTCTATGCTCATCCCACGCCAGGCGGATAAGAAGGAAGTTGAGCATCAGCAAATTTTATTGTCCCTGGGGACAGCCAATCCCCAGTGAATACCTACGAATGACTATATCCTCTTTTGTGGTTTGAATATGAAATGTCCCCCGTAGGTTCGTGCTTGGGACACTTGGTCCCCAAATAATGGTGCTGCTTGGGAAGGTGATGGAGTTTTAAGGATGTAGAGTCTTCCTTGAGGAAGAATGTCACTGGGCAGAGGCTTGGAGGTTTTATAGCCCGCTTTTACTTCCTGTTCTTGCTCTCTGTTTCCTGTATGTGAATGCAATGTGCTGTGCCTTCTGCCTTGGTTAATGTTCTATTGCTGTGAAGAGACACAGTAACCATGGCAACTCTTATAAAGGAAAACATTTAATTGAGTCTGGCTTACACTTTCAGAGGTTTAGTCTAACTCTGTCATGGCGGGAGGCATGGTGACCCGCAGGCAGAGATGGTGCTGGAGAAGGAGCTGAGAGTTCTACATCTTGATCTGCAGGTACTAGGAAGAGCATGTGACACCTCCTCCAACAAGGCTACACCTACTCCAAAGAGGCCACACCTCTTAATTGTGCCACTCCCTAGGACCTGTGGGTGCCATTTTTATTTAAACCACTGGTTTCCCTGCTATTATCTGCTTTAGAACTATTAACCTTTTCTCCCTTAAGTTTCCGGTTTTTGTTGGGGAATTCTATCATAACAACAGAAAAGTGGCTAATACATTCTCCTGAAGCTGCTTGTATTCTGAAGCTAATTTGGGTCCCCCCAAATTGTTTGCACATGAGGGTCTGCAAGTAGCTTCTGGGGGCATGCCCCCAGTTAATTCTGAGCAGTAAAGATGCCAGCAGCTAATAGCTGGGGAGAAGGGGGGGGCAGGATTTAGGGTTCCCAGGCTTGGGAGTGCAGGGAAGAGGAGGGAAGGAGAGCTCCCTTAGGAGTGTTCCAGACAGAAACAAGAGCTGTCAAGGGGTAGAGAAGGAAGGAGAACACCCCAGACTCTGGGCCTAGAAAATGTGGCTCAGAGAGCTGATTAATTGGAGTGAAGAGCAGCCAGGATGGAACATAGAAATTTGTGAATAGTAGCTTGG
>NC_034608.1:63718742-63721974 GCF_900095145.1 Mus pahari
GGTTAGTTCATATTGTTGTTCCACCTACAGGGTTGCAGCCCCCTTCAGCTCCTTGGGTACTTTCTCTAGCTCCTCCATTGGGGGCCCTGTGTTCTATCCAATAGCTGACTGTGAGCATCTACTTCTGTGTTTGCCGGCTTCTAATGGCAAGGAAGGTAGGCAGTGGCCCGGCTACTGTGTTAAGGCATATAAACACATAAAGGATGTGTGTGTGTGTGTGTGTGTCTTTCATTCAGGAACATAAATGGTCTAAGGTGGAAAGGAACCCCATGCTGGAACTTACTAAAAATATGAATAGGACATTCTCCTAGCTGGGACCAGGATTCTGACACTGGTTCACTCAGTAGTTGGTCATGTGACTTCAGACAACTCACATCATCCGTTCCTTGGTTTCCCAGTTTGGGAGTGAGAGGCTGAGAATGGAACCCAGGGTTTTGTGAGTGTAAGCATGAACTCTGTCACTGAGCTGAGGCACTGAGACTTGCCAAACCTAAAAAACTCACAATAGCATTTATGGTCTATGGAACCGTTAACTACAAATTTTACTTTTCTGTTACATCTGGACCCAGAATGAGCTGAAGAGATAAGGAGAACTGGGCTTATATGGCACATATATGGCACATATATGATCTCTGTCCAGCCTGCCTTCTTGCCCTTGGGGGACTTTTGTTCTCTGGTAGCTCTTAAGAGGGTCTCTGCTGGGCTGGAGTGATGGCTCCGTGGTAAAGAGCACTGCCTGTTCTTCCAGAGGACCTGGGTTTAATTCCCAGCACCCACATGGTGGCTCACAGCTGTCTGTAACTCCAGTTGCAGAGGATCCGACACCCTCACACGGACATACATGCAGAGAAAACCCCAATGCACATGAATCAGTGTCAATCATGTGGGTCCTTTTGTCCTGGTGCGAGTAAGTATGTGACTCAGGCTAGCCAATCAGAATGCTCTCTTCTTACTGACAACCGTGGTTGGTGTAGGCGTGGACATATGACCCTTACAAAGCCATCTACCATGTAGCTCTGGAAGCGGTGGGATTGAAGAAGGGTCATGTGACTGATACGCATCTTTCGTCATTAGCTGTTACTGGGGATGGAGAAGCAGGTAGCAGGAAAAACAAGTGGGAGCCAAGTTACTTTAGGTCTGGGAACTTCACTGTTTAATCCAAACAGAGCAGCTTTCCGAAAGGCTGTGGTCATGGCTAACACTCCTACCTCTTGATTTTATTAGAGGAGTGAAAAGGGGAGAGCTGCTGCCATCCTAAACGACTTTATGCTGAGCAGGCATAGGATCTGTGATGGTTTGAATGAGGATGCCCCCTACAGGCTGACAGATTTGAATGCTTGGTCACCAGTTAGTGGAACTGTTTCAGAAAGACTAGGGGGAGGGGGTGTGGCCTTGGAGTAGGTGTGACCTTGTTGGAGAATGGGTTTTGCTTAGGGGTGGGCTCTGAGATTTCAAAAGCCCATGTCAGGCCCAGTGTCTTGCTCTCTGCCTGTTGCCACAGATCAGGGTGTAAAGCTCTCAGCTACTGTTCCAGAGCCAGGCCTGTCCGCTTCCCGCCATGATCATCATGGTCTAACTCTCTAAAACTGTAAGCAAGTCCCCAGTTAAATGCTTTGTTGATAAAAGGCGTCTTGATCATGGTGTCTCTTTATAGCAATTAAACACTAAGACACCATCCTCCTCATCAGAGGAGTTTGGAGGCTGTCTTTGGTATCAAAAATTTCAAAACAGGAGGTTAATGTTGATGTGTCTTTTCATAGTATCTTAGATAAAGGAGTTCAGACTCTCAAACGCAAAACTGAGTAGGTATTTAGAACTATAGGTACAACAGTCAGGTTCGGTAATGGAAGTCAATAAGTAGCCACATGGTATATTGGCAGCAACATGGAAGTAGGTGTGGACTGGGGAGAGGAGGGCTTCAGAGGAAAAAGTCCAAAAGCTTAGGGTGTCAGAGAAAGCATGCCAGGATCTGGTCAGTAGCCAAAGAAAAAGAGAGAAAAGGAGAGGGAGAGTCATGCTTCCCTGAGTAACTCAAGAGGATTGGCTGCTAACTGCCGACCATAGACCCCAAATGGCGAGACTTCAGCCCCCTCTAACTCCCCTTTTATGTCCTATAACTAGCCCAACTTGTAAGAAGACTGTGTGGTCTCTGGTCCTTGCCTGGGAGCCCCGTCGACAAGTCTTTCCCAGTCACTAATCCTTCATCTTTTCTCTTCGGAGACCTGACAATGGGTGGGCTTTCAACTGGGCCTTGAAGGAAGCATCGGATGCTGCTGGCACAAATCCAAGCACATCCTTGGAAAGACTCTATGAGCCCTCATACTTGCACTGCAAAATACACCCAAAAATAGATGCCAAAGAAAGGCAAGTTGGCTGCGTGGGGTGAGTCATTCGAGCAACCTCATCTCCCTGTGTTAGTTTGGCTTGTAATTTACTGCTCACCTCCCCGTCATCATCACATTAATGTAACATCTAAATTTACCCCCGTTCCAAAGACAGCTATGTAATAAATTGAGGTTGGGGGACGGGGGTGGGGGAGGGGAGAACCAGGGCACTCACTCTTGCATTCATAGATTTTTAATGGAACGCCATGAACTCTGCCATGGAGCATCTGGATTTAAACCAGCACTTATTCAAACCAGCATTTACTAGTTAGAATACTGAGGATCTGCCAGCAGCCAGGAACAAAATTCATTTCGGTATATTAGCCAGAAGGGACTCATCAATTTCTGATTTATAGAAATATTTTTCTTCATCCCTGTTGAAAGCAGTGTTATGGGATTTCTCTTTTTTTTTTTTTGAATGTGTACTACAAAGGTCATGTGTTGAAAACTTAGTCCGAGTAGCAACAATACTGGGAAGTAGACTCTAACGGGAGGTGTTTAGTCCAGAAGACAGAGCAACAGTTGGTTGTTACTGCGGTAGGTTTGTTATACAGTCGAGTTTAAGTTTTTTGCCCTCTCTTGCTCTCCTGGGCTTTCCAGCTTTCAGAACCATAAGCTAAAGCTAAATAAATTTCTGTTCATTAAGAATGACCCAGCCAAGCCAGGTGGTGCACACCTTTAATCCTAGCACTCAGGAGGCAGACAGATCTATGAGTTTAAGGCGAGCCTTGATGTCCTAGATGGAGTTCCAGGACAGCCAAGGCTATACAGAGAAACCCTGTCTCAAATAAACAAAAACAAAAACAAACAACAAAATAATAGAAGAAGAGGAAGAGAAGGAAGAGGAG
>NC_034608.1:63722125-63741008 GCF_900095145.1 Mus pahari
AAGTGAGACCCAGTCTCAAACACCAGGACAAAACAAAACAAAAATTACTCTGCCTGTGGTGTGCTGTCACAGCAGCCTAAATGGACCCAAAGATATGAACCATTATTGTCTCGTCACCTCTCCTAAAATCTCTCTCTCTCTCTCTCTCTCTCTCTCTCTCTCTCTCTCTCTCTCTCTCTCCTCTCGCTCTTGCTCTCTTCCTCCCTCCTCCCTTTCTCCTCTTCTCTCCCTCCCTCTTCCCTTCTCTCTCACCTCCCTCTCCCCTTCCCTGCTTCCCTTCCCCCTCCCCTCTAAGTTCTCACTTAAAATAAAATCAATCTCATCCGACCAGTCTCTGTTTAACTTTTACTTGATGACTTTCCATGGCGATGAAGACTTTGTGACAGGGAGAGAGCTCTTTGGAGTTCAGTTGGTAACTGAGCGCCTGGGAAGCCCACACCTTGAGTGTACCTTATTATTCTCCTTTCTAGTAACCTCTGCTCCCATGAACATTAAAAATTCCACTTGAGGGGCTGGTGAGATGGCTCAGTGGGTAAGAGCACCCGACTGCTCTTCCGAAGGTCCGGAGTTCAAATCCCAGCAACCACATGGTGGCTCATAACTATCCATAACAAGATCTGACGCCCTCTTCTGGAGTGTCTGAAGACAGCTACAGTGTACTTACATATAATAAATAAATAAATCTTTAAAAAAAAATTCCACTTGAGAAAAAGCCCCAACCCTGCGTCACTGTGCCTGGCCCTGGATCTCCTCAGATCCCACAGGTGCTGCTCTTTTATTTGGGGGGGGGAGGCACTGAAAGGAAAGACAAGGAAGATTGTGAGGATGTGAGAAAGAGAAGCCCCCCCATCCCCCACACCCTGGACTTGAAGCCCTTTAGCAGCTGAAAAGCAAATATTCCAGTACAAGAAACAATACTAGCTGTGAAGGTTCCAGACATACAGATAACACTCTTTGCAAATATAGATATTCTGAGGTAGAATAGCAATTAACAAGGCTTAAGAATGTAACAGGGCCCCAGGCCTTAGCAGGCCCTGAGACCTTAGCACAACTGACTCCATGATGGAGGACTACCATTCTAGCTGTAACACTCAGCACACAGCATCAGCCAAAACTAAAGCAAAGGCCTGGCCTGATCCATCAGAGTCCATAATTCCTGGAAAAATCTCAAAATGTCCTGACCTTGCTTTTTGGCTTCTGTGGTTCTACTTCTGGCTAACTGTTCTTGTTATCTGGAGTGTATCCATCCAGAATATGGTTTTTGTTCTTAAAAGTTAAATCCTGAGAAAGGCTGAGGGCTACACCTGAGTCCTGAGCACCCGGTTAGTCTCCAGCTGACTAATAAAGACTTCCTATTGGCTTAAAGCCACGCCCGAGCCGTCTTCCCTGACGAAGATCCCACAGCGCCTGAATGTGGCTGGTTTCCTTCCCAGACATCTTCTGGGACTCTTGCAAACAGGACATCAACTCTGCTTATGGTGAAGAGATTCTAACATCCTACTTTCCCTGGCCCTGGCCTCGTAATCCTGGAAATTTAGCAAAGTCTTCTCAGAGGAGT
Source organism: Mus pahari (assembly GCF_900095145.1). Classification (NCBI taxonomy): domain Eukaryota; kingdom Metazoa; phylum Chordata; class Mammalia; order Rodentia; family Muridae; genus Mus; species Mus pahari. Next base: position 63,723,684 of record NC_034608.1, read on the forward strand.
CGTGTGTTGCATGGAGAAGTTGTCATCCCTCCTCAAGGCTCTTAGTTTCATAAATGGGCCCAGAGGGAAGCTCGTGTACGATTCTATTAGAGAAGCCATGGGGCAGGTAAGCTGGATGTCTACGCAGCGGCTCAGAGGAGGAAGACAGATAATAGAAGACAGAAAGGTAGACAGCTTTTAAGTAGCCACAGGGCAGATCAGCAGCCAAATGGCAAAGGGGTGTGGAAGCTTCAGAGAGAAGGCAGAAACTCAAGTGTCCTGGCTTGCATCGGGTCTCAAAAGAAAGATCTAGCAGAGGGAGGAAGGAGGTCACTCGGGAGAGCAAGCAGACCGTCTGCACCGCTTGGCCACAGCTCTGTGACTGCCACAGAGCAGGCTTTCCAGCAAGGAAAAGCATAGGTATCCATTCAAGGGCCAATTATTCCTTCCACACCTTCCGCTCAGTGTCAAGTAAACCCGCCTGGCTGGAGAGATGGCTCCGTTGTGAAGAGTAACTGGGTGGATTCCATGAACCACGGTGGTAGTTCACAACTACCCAGTTCCTGAGTTCTAATGTCCTCTCGTGACCTCTGTGGGCACCTAGCACGAACGTAGTACACATACATACATGCAGGGAAAACATTCACACATAAAACTGATAAATAAAAGGTTTTTAAAAAAGTGACTATGCCTTTCTGAGGAACAGTCTTTTGGTCCAGGTGAATGACAGGCCTAGATAGATTGACTCTCAGTTTGGGTAGCTTGGAATAATGTTGGGTTTCCACTCAAGTCCACAAGTACACTCCATTCTTTTAATCAGAAACAACAAACAAACAAACACCTTCTCCTTAATGTCCCTCTACAAAAGTAACTTTTATCCTCCTGTAGTAATTATCATATTTGGGGCCTGGTAAGATGCCTCAGCGGTTAAGAACACTGACTGCTCTTCCGAAGGTCTTGAGTTCAAATCCCAGCAACCACATGGTGGCTCACAACCATCTGCAATGAGATCTGGTGCCCTCTTCTGGTGTGTCTGAAAACAGCTACAGTGTACTTACATATAACAATAAATAGATCTTTAAAAATAACTTGTCGTATTAGAGGCTTACTGCCTCTGTCCACTAACCTAGGCCTGGTCCTGGAAGCCGCTAGCCTCCGTACAACCTTATCTAGAATGTTTTTTAGTCTCTGAGACTTGCTGTTGAATAAGCTCGCCCTTTCTAGTTGTTTCTGAGCTCTGGATCAAGGTGGCTGTCCTGGCGGACACTCCTCTCTCGGCCTCTTCTGAATTGCTCTGCTTGACCTCACCCTGACTTTGGCTGCCTGTTCTGATCTTCTGGCTCCTTCTCATTCTCTAGCTCATTCTGTGTCTAGTTTGTGCTCTCTTCAACCTGTCTCTGTACGACTCCTCCTCCCTCTCCGCTGCTCTCCTCTCCCTCCCCACTGCGGTCTCCAGGGCCTCGACCATATTCCTGTACTGCACTCTCTTCTGTCCTGTCTGTCTCTCCCCCCACCCCAAGTAGTCTCTCTCTCCTCTCTCTTCTTGTGAGAGTTGGGCAGATCCTATTGTCAAATCCTCTGATCATTTTTTTTTTTCTGCCACTCAATTAGACATCACTTTCAAACATGGGTGCTTCCCTCTACAAACTAACTTTACCTTCATTGTTTGGGATTAAAGGTGAATAGTAAGGGCATTGCTATATTCCAGCCAGAGGGATTAAAGGTGTATGCTAAGGACTGAGCCACACCCTAACTAGAAACAGGTTCGCATATCTTGTAACACCCCTCAAAAGAGCACTGGTGGAGGTGACTGTAACATTGCCCCCTTTCAGGGGGCATCTCTAACCATCAGAGATGCTCTGAAACTGGGGAGTAAACTGTTTCCACCATGGAAATCCAGAGATCCAGTTCAAAGGCTGCTCCACACTGGGGTTTCGCCCCTACACTCACGTGAGCCTCAGGTAAGTCATTAAAGATAAGACTAAGAGGTCTAAGGATAAAAGATAAGCCCGTGCTCCCTTCTGACAGCTGTGGAGGGAGATCCAAGAACGCAGCTTGTGTGGAACTGCCGATTCCCGGTCCCCAGCCCTAAACTGCCTGTCCTATCTCCCCTTCTCATCAGTTCTTCTAGGTCCCTCTCAAGAACCAGCCTGTGACATCACTGAGACTCCTTAGCAACCCTTTGAAGAGAAAGACTACAAAACGAACACAAATCAAGATGAAGATAACGATTTCAAAATTCACCGAATCTCACGTGTGACTGCCGAAAAGCCCCCCAGCCCGTTCCCTGGCGCGTCCCGCTTTCTTCCCAAGTGCCTCCCTCTTTCTCTTCATATGTACACTTAAAATCTAGGTCCTAAAATCTCTTCTCATAATCCCCACTCTGCTTTATACTGGCTCGTCTTGAAATTCTTCTCTGCATGGAACCTAAGGGACTAGTTTTGCTGGAGTCAACACCCCTAAAAGTAAGGGACTGCCTTGGGTTGCTGCAAGTGACCATGGGGACCCATCCGTGTCTCCATCCGTGCCACCCCGACGTTTACTATATTCTTACCACCCGGCATTGTACTCTACCACTGAGATCTCTATCTCCAGTCCTGGCAAGGATGTCTTTACTAATCCAGAAAAATGGCAACTCACACAACTCACCCAGCTTGGTCGTGATTCATCGAGTTCTAACACAGACCATCTGGCTCTAGAGTTGTGGTATAACAAAGGTATTTGGCCTTTGTGTCCAAAGCTGGGTTTTTGTTGTTGTTGTTGTTTGTTTGTTTGTTCGGTTGGTTGGTTGGTTGTTTTTTTGTTTGTTTGTTTGTTTTTAAAGGTGTTGGTGACATACATCTTTAATCCCATAATTACAGTACTGGGAGGCAGAGGCAGGTAGATCTCAAAGTTCCAAGGCAGTCTGGTCTATCTACAGAGGGAGTTTCTGGACAGCCAGGGCTACACAGAGAAACCCTGTCTCAGAAAAAGGAAACCAAAACAAAACCACGTGGAATTTAGGAGCTGTTTTGTTATTCTTTACAAACCTGTCAGTCCTGGGTTTATGGGAGTGAAAGGCTAAAGGCCCGGTTCTGGAAACACTAATTAACCAGAGAAAAACAGACTACCAGTGCAACCCAGTGGGCTCCTGGAATGAAGGGGAAGCCACTGGAGCTAATGAGTGTCTAGATGTGTAGATGCACACGTGTAAGTGTACGAGAAAGATGTGGTTTGGATGCGAAGTGTCTCTCACACTCAGGCGTTCGGAACCCCAGCTTTCCGGTTTGTGTCACTGTTCAGGAAAGTTGTGTGGCTTTTGAGAAAGGTGTGGCCTTTGCACCAGCAGAAGTGATTCATTTGAGGGGTCCAGCCTGGAAGTTGTTATCCAGCTCTGCCCTTGATCTCAGTCCCATGACTGAAAGGTGATTGTTAATCTATTCTGGTTCTGGTCCAAGCTCTCCGCTTCCCGAGCAGTCGATGTAAGAGCCAGCGATGAGGTAAGCTCTGCCACCGCAATGAGCCACCATGCCTTCTCCACCGCATGTGCCTCTAAACCGTGAGCCAAAAATAACAAGTGAAATTTAAAAATTAAAATAAAATAAATAAACCTATTCTCTATTAATTCGCTTCTGTCTGGCATTGCCACATTAGTGAGGGGGCAGGGAGAAAATGAATATAGGGGGAGTGTCCATGCAACCCATACCCAACACCCATGCTTCACTTCCATTGGCTGTCTGAATCCCACCCTTTATCTTCAGCTAGGAAATATGAGGGAACTCTTTCCCTGGGTTTGAGAGATGTCCTATCAGATTATTGAGCCTCATGAGGGGCTATGAGAACACCCAAGTTAAAGCTGTTTAGTCAGAGCAAGTACCCAAGACGTGCGGTGACTCTCAGGGTCTGAGCCTGTCGAATCTGACACTCAATTACTTAGCATCAGAACTGAATTGTTCTGTAGGGCACTCGGTGTCCAGAGAACGGGGCCAGGGGTCAGGGTGTGGAGAATCAGTGGTTGGCATTGGAAAAGGCCCCCAGAGGAACCTTTTCTTTGTTTCTTGACCACTGATTCTCTCCCAGTAGCAATGGCTGACCTTGTAAAGGTGGACGGTACACTTCAAAGAAGTAGGGAGAGGAGTAGAAAGAGAGGCGTTTGGATACAGAATTTTAAAGAACTGCCCTTCTTAGGGCAGAGTAAAAGGCAAAATATGCTAAAGGAGACAAAAGAGTGAGCATTTCCCCACCATCGTGAGGGAGAACCCTGAGAATAATGCATGCCCAACTTCAAATACCTTCACAGCTTCAAGAAGGGAGCAAGATAACAGAAAGGACTTACTGGACGTTGGGAATATTTAATGACTTTTGGGTCTTGTAGGGGACCAGAGACAGGATCTATGTTGCAGATTTAAGGGTGAACCAGCTGTGAGGGGGTAAAGATGCTCAGGGCAGCAACCTTAGTTCATTCGTCTTAGCTCCTGAGCCTGTTTTAGCAGCATAGAAGGAAGGGAGGGAAGGAAGGAGGGAGGGAGGAAAAGGAGGGAGGGAGGGAAAGGTGGGAGAGAGGGAGGAAGGGAGGGAGGGAATGAGGAAGGAAAGAAAGAAGGAGAGAAATCAGGAAGGAGGGACAGAAGGAGAAAGGAGGGAGAAAAGGAAGGAAAATGGGCAGGCAGGAGGGAAAGGAGGGAGGGGAGGAGGGAGGAAAGGGAGGAGGGAGGGAGGAAGGAATAAAGGAGGGAGGGAAGGAAGAAGGAGGGAGGGAGGGGAGGAGGGAGGAAAGGGAAGAAGGAGGGAGAGAGGGGAGGAGGGAGGGAAGGAAAGGGAGGAAGAGAGGGAGGGAGGGGGACCTTTGAAGAACTGTGCCTCCAGTTCCAGGGCATCTGAGACCCTCCTCTGACGCCTGCACTACCACATTAATTTAGATGGAAAGGAGCCAGGTCACATGAAAACATGAAACAAAACCTACCTTTTCATTCACAGTGTTTCCTTCTCATTATTAGGATCAGTGAATACCAATCTGGTCCTGTTGTTTACAGTTTGGTGCCAGTCATTTATTCTTCAACAAATATGAGTGTGATCTCCATTATGTGTGGCGCACGCCGTTGGCTCCTGAGCAGAGTGCTGCTTCAGCAATCTTACACATCTCCGTGGCTTTCTTTACAACTCCTCCCGTAGACACCCTCAGTCCTTGGATAATAGACGGAGTTACTAATAAAAGATTAATGCAGCTTCCTATGCATTTAAATTAAGACTAAGACCCTGTCCGGGTCTGTCTTCTTTCTCTAAAAGCCAGTCTCTGCCTATGGGGCGCATTTCAGATAGCCTGCATATTAGATATTTACATTGCGATATATAGAACAGTAGCAAAATTACAGTTATGAAAAATAACTTTATGGTTGGGGTTATGACAACATGAGGAGCCGTGTTAAGGGACTGCGGCATTAGGAAGGTTGCGGACCACTGGCTTACAGGCAGCACAGTACAGCTAAAGAGCGCAGAATTGGGGATATGAGTTGGATATGAAGTGTCTCCCCAAAAGGCCCAGCCTTAACCTTATTCCTATTTGAAGTATGACATTTCAGGGCTACAGAGATGACTCAGCCCTTAAGAACACTTGCTGTTCAAACAGGCTGTCGATTCAGTTCCCAGCCCCTGGGCGGTGGCTCACAACTGCCTGTGACTCCAGTTCCAGGGCCTCCAACTCCCTCCTCTTCCCTCTGTGGTGCTACACTCAAGTGCTGTATGCACACACATGCAGGCAAACGAATGGACATAAAATAGAAACAAATAAATCACTAAAAAAAAAAAATCTTCTCAGGTGTCTTGATCTGCTTATAGCAACGGCGGCTGTTTTGTTTGTTTGGTTGGTTGGTTGGTTTTGTTTGTTTGTTTGTTTTGTCTCATTATTTAAAAATACCTTCACCACCTATAGAACTCTGGGCTGACTGGTATTTCCTCAGCACAGGAGGATGCAATCGTACCATTTCTGATGCTGTTGCTAATGAGAAGTCATGAGTAGTTAAACCTTCTTTCGAAGGGAATATGGTTTTGTTTTATGTAACTTTTCCCTATGTATCTCTGGTTTTCTTTTTTCTCATTTTGATGTGTCTAGGGTGGATCTCTTATTTTGTTCTGATACTAAGGATGCATTCGGCTTCATAGAAATATGCACTGAGGGTTTTAATCAGTCCCCAAGTTTCCCAGAACTGATCATCAAAAACACAGGTGGCCTTGCCACAGGACCTCTGAACATTAGCCCCTATGCTATGAGACACTGTTACTCAAATCTGCTATTCTGTCTTCCCACAGGCAGCCTAAGGGGTTAAACTGAAATTATTCTCTCTGTTACCAAGGAGTTACCAACTATGGGATAAGTATTTAGAGTGATTTCCAAGGGTATAATCCCCAGTGTGACCCCAATCATTGACTGGATGTGGAGGCCTGTAGTCCCAATGGGGTTGGGAAGTTTAAGGTTATTCTCAGCTACATCATGAGCTAAAAGTTAGCACGGGTTGCAGGAGACCTTATCTCAAATACATATTTTTGGTTATGAGACTGGTGTTTAACAGTTGAGCTATCTCTCCAGCCCTGACTCAAATACATAAATATATATTTCAGACCTTAAAATATGTTTCAAATATTTAAAAAACCTATTTATTGCCTCATTCTTGACTGTGACATTGAATGCATGCGTTGTTACTTTATGCTTATTAGCCTTAAATTTTTTAATATTAATTTGTTTAATATTGTGTGTGTGTGTGTGTGTGTGTGTGTGTGTGTGTGTGTGTGTACTTGGGTGTATATATAAGCATTATGTACATGTAGGGGCCTAAGGAGGTTAATAGAGACATTTGGGCCTAGAAACTGGAGTTACAGATGATTGTGAGCCACAATACAGGTGCTGGGAACTGAACCTGTGTCCTATGCCAGCACAGTAAATGCTCTTAACCACTGAGCCATCTCTCCAGCCCCTGCTTAGCTAGTCTTACTAGTCCATTCCTGTAGCTTACTCCAAACGGAGAACAGCTGAAGTCACACGGTGACTTTCTAAAGAGACACGGGGCACAGCCCAACATTTTCTCATTTTCCCGTGTACTGAACTAGCAGTGCTCAAGACACCAAAGCAACCAAAGAACACCCATGAGCCCTTTTCCTGCCGCAGTGGAGAAGGTTCTCAACAGCACCCAGCAGCCCTAGAGCTGCTGACACAGGAGGGGACAGAGTGCATTCGCTCTCATTAATATGCTGGAAATATTTGCTCTCCGACATCTGTCATTCCGCATAACTACCAACACCAAGCCTCAGCACCATCTGGGATGTTAGGGCGGAGGAGAGCGTGACTGTTTCAAATTCCCTTCCAATTTACTTTGGCAGTTTTCAAAAGCCTTGTTTCTCTTCCATGATAATCACAGGGAAAAAAAATAATTAACAATTAGCCTCTGAGTGATAAAATTACTACAAATTAAGAAACAGTTATGAATATAAATTACAAATGATTGTGTAACAGGAACACGGGACGGGCAGAACTAATGAACCAAAATTAATTGGAGTCACTGAGGCGTAATTTTGGTTTATATTTATTCATATGGTCCCTTAAGGACAGGCTATCTCGAGATGTTTTGCAATTCCTGGAATCAGAGCTCAGAAGGAAACCTGAAAGTCTCCTCCAAAATGCACGTTGCCAGTGGTGCATGTCTGTAAGTCTTCTGGGGACACTCAAAAGAACAGAGCTATCTGACCACAGAGTGGCAAAGTAGTAAAATGATCGACATGCACGAGACCTGAGGGCGAATTGATGGTGTGGGTTGGCCAGTTTCTTTCTTTTTCTCTTTGATGTTGTTGTTGGGGTTTTGTTGTTGTTGTTGTTGTTGTTTGCTTTTTCATATTGTAGCCCAGTTATTTTCTTATTGTGTAGTGATGTCAAGAAACATGACCAAAACATAAGACCCAACGAAGCACCGCACCAATGAACAGATAGTGTGTGCCCTCCCCTATGGGTAACCAAGGGATGCAGAGAGTTCTAATAGTCCTCCTCCAGGTGGGAGCCCCGTATTAGTTATTCAGTACCCAGTTGTCAGTCCTGAAGTCATGTACTTCTAAAAAACCCTAAAGACTTGGGGGTGGGGGTGGGGGAGAGAAGGGGAGAGAGAGAGAGAGAGAGAGAGAGAGAGAGAGAGAGAGAGAGAGGGAGGGAGAAGCAGGTAAGGAATTTAAGAGGAAGTGGTGGAGAGCACATGGGAGAAGTTGGAAGAAGGAATGAGAACACAGGGATATGTTTAGGTATATTTTATATGTCTGAGTGTTTTGTCTGTTGTCTGTCTTTATGTGCACCACATACATACATGCCTGGTGCCCACAGATATTGGAAGAGAGCACTAAACCCCTTGGAACTGGACTTACAGAGGGTTGTGAGCCTCCAGGTGGGTATTGGGAATTGAACCTGGGTCCTGTGTAAGTGTTCTTACCTGCTGAGCCTACATTTTGACATATAAAAAAGAGAAAAGAAAAAAAAGAAAAGAAAGAAAGAAAGAAAGAAAACTAGAAGGGAGGGGGAAGGGGGACAAAAGTTGCCCTGAGCATTGCTGGATATGCATTTTGCTATCATCTCTCTTGACTACTTTCATCGATTTTTTTTTTAACTTCTATCAATAATCTTTAAGCTTTGAAATTTTGTACCTCTGGCAAAACATCAAATTTGTTGTAAAAAGAAAAAAAGGCATGCAGACAGAAAGAAAAATAACAAAGAGATTCGAAATATTCTTCACTAAAATCAATGAGAAAAAAGGCAAAAGAAAACAAACAAACAAATGGTCGGAACCATTTTCCCTCTTGCTCCAGAACTCTGAAAATTAGTTAAAGGTTTACAGCAAACGGAGGAGTATTTATTCAAGAAACTCGACTGAAGCCTGAAAAGAAAGCGCCCCTTGGCTCTGTTAACTTTGAAATCCTCTGGCCTTGGCACCACCTTAAAAGCCAGCAGCCAGGAGTCCAGGCGGGACCACCTGGGTTAGAGTTCCTCCAAACCTCTGTCCTGGAGATTTCACGTTTGGTTGGTTGATCCCTGGGGACCCAACTCAGAAAAACTGTCTTTATTCTGACTCTGAGAATCTTGGAGATGTTTGTTGAGGACATTTAAAAGCGATCGCTAGGCCTGCTGGATGGCTCTGTAGATAGAAGTCCTTTCCCACCAAAGCACAGTAACCCAGTTTGGTCCATGGAGCCCACGGTAGAAGAAGAGAGCCTACTCATGAAAGTTGTCCTCTGACCTCTACATGTGCACTATGACACAGAAGCCCTTGCACTCATACATATACATCACACACACAAACATTTTTTTTTTTAAACATAACTGGGTAGTTGGTAACTTTGCAATGACTAGTAGGCCAACCAAAAATATCTAAAGGAAAGCTGGAACATCAGATGTCCATAAGACTTGGAAACTGTTGTGCAGTATTGGGAACCTTGAAGTATATACATATGGGGTTGTACACATGTATGTCGTCCAGAATGGCCAAAGAAGGACCTAGATTCTGGCTTATGGGTGATCTTGGGACTTTGTACATGAAGGGTGTGTAAGCTAGGTCAGAGTTTCCAACTGTCCGAGTGCGGAAGGTGTGACCAAGTCACAGAGACCCTACCTGCAGTGGCTTGGAGAGGGATTGAGGACATCTCTCAGATTAACAGCTATTGTTTAAGTAATTGAGCAAGAGCTCCAGTGGCCACTCCTGAGAAAAGACACAGACTACAGAACTAACTCAGGCAAGTCACTGAACAGCATTGCAACACAGTAACAATAACAAAAATAACAGAGCCCCAGGGAGTGCAGAACCAGAAACAACTGGTTTCTAGAGTTGCTATATTATCTTGTTACAAATATACCAAAACATTTTGAGACATGCCAAGAAGCAAGCAGGCATATATGCAAGAAAGCATATCTTATTCAGAAGCTATCTTATTCAGGGTATCTATTGCTGTGACCAAACACCAGGACCAAAAGGTAAATTGGGGACAAAGGGGTTACTCTTTCAAGGCACTGTTCATCATTGGTGGAAGTCGGGACAGGAACTCAAACAGGACAGGAACCTGGAGGCAGGAGCTGATGCAGGGACCCTGGAGGGGTGTTGCTTCCTGGCTTGCTTCCCAACCACTTGTTCTCCCTGCTTTTTTATAGAACCCAGGACCACCAGCCCAGGGATGGCACCACCCACAATGGGCTGTGCCCTCCCCTATCAATCAATAATTAAGAGAATGCCTTACAGCTGGATCTTATGGAGACATTTTCTCAATTGAGGTTCTCCCCTTTCAGATAACTCTGGCTAGTGTCAAGTTGATATAAAACTAGCCAGCACAGAAAATATCCCTTATGAAACCCAGATGCTGAACTGACTTACAGGGGGTGATGGTGGGGCAAGAGAGGATAGTTTAGCGGTTCCCAGTACTTCGGTTCTCTTCTGGAGAACTTGGGTTCAATTCCCAGTACCTATATGGCAGCTGACAACCATTTATAAATCCAATCCCAGACCAGCTGAAGCCCTCTTCTGGCCTCCAAGGACACCAGATATTCATAGAGCGCATACACTTACACGCAGACAAAACTTTCATGCACATAAAATAATAATAAAATAAAATAAAAACAAAATAAAAACTAACGATGACTAAGATGTCTGGTCTATAGATTCTAGGACTACACAGAGAAACTGTCTGGAAAACTTGGAAAGAATCAAATAGAAGTGCTGAGCTGAAAGTTACAAGTAATGTCTTAAATGAAAGCCTGGAACTTAATTCTTTCCATTTAGTGTAATCACTGATAAAATCATTGGATTAGATGATTCAACTCTGGGCATCTTGTTACACACAACTCTGTATTTTATCCATCTGATTTTAAAGTCTGCACAAATTTGCAAAAATCCATTTTTCTCCTAACAGAGTACTTACTTTGAGACACTTGAGAGTTTTGGGACACCATTAGCGGAACAAAATTCTAAATATGTATGAATAAAGCAGGGGTGTGGTGGAAGGAGGGGAAAACATGCCTCGAATCCCAACACTCCAGAGGCAGGAGGATCTCTGTGAGTCCAAGGTCAGCCTATTCTACAGAGAGGTTTCCAGCACAGCCAGAAACACAGAGAAACTCTGCCTTGAAAACCAAAAAATGAGAATAAAAAATAAAGAATAATTCAAACGTTCAGTGGTTTAGAGTTTTTCAATCCAAGCAAATACAGTTCTTAGTTTTTCATAGTCTTCTTCATTGTGACTTATGTACCTCAATTCTCCCTGAAGCAAAATAGTAAATAGTTTTACTTGTGACTTGCAATTTCTTCTTAAATACTTTTCGACTTTGTTGTGCTTAAACATATTATTTTTTTAAATAAGATTTACTCAGCTAATGTTCACAACTTTACAAAAATACACGTTTGATAAATACTGTGTCAAACGGCTACCTATACATAGCAACAAATAAGAGAGAGAAAAATTTTCTCCCAGCCTTTGAATCCCTTGTGTTCCTTTGTAACTGGCCCCTGTAGTGGGCAGGGCTTTCTGGCGGCACAGAAGCAATAGAATGCACATGTATTGTGACAGAGAATTTATTGGATTGACTTACACGATAGAGCCAGGTAGTCCAACGACGAACGGCCACTGCGTACTAGAGAAGCAAGAAACCGATAGGTGACCGGGTCGAGAAGCCTGCTCCCCTTCTTACACACTCCAGGAACCCCCCAGGGGTGGCACTGCTCACAAAGAGCTGGGCTGTCCCATATCAATCACTAATCAAGAAAATGTGCCCCCACCACCACCACCACAGACTTGCACAGAGCCAATCTGATGGAGGTGTTTTCTCATCTGAGGAGCCTCTTCAAAGATGACTCTGGCTTGTGTCAAGTTAACAAAACAAACAAACAAACAAAAAATTAACCAAGACTCTAGGTGTCTGTCTTCTACCACTCTCTGTTTAATTCCTTTGTGACAGGGTCTCTCGATGAACCTGGAGCTTGTTGGGGTTTTTGGTTTTGTTTTTTTTTTTTTTGGGGGGGGGGAGCAGGGGTTGGCTTGTTTGTTTGCCAGGCTGGTAGCTTGCAAGCCCCAGTAATCCCCTGGCTTTACCCCTTTGCCAAAGCTGGGGTTACTCACACAGAGTCATGCTTGCTTTCTTTATGTGAGACCCGCAGGTCTGAAATCAACAAAGTAAAGCAGTGTAACTCAGTGAGCCAACTTCCCAGCCCCTGCTGGGCGTTTGAAAGGGTTTTGTGTATAAATAATTACTCATTCTAAAATGAACACCATTTTCTCTTTTCCCATCCATGTTCCATATGGCTTTCACACTTTCTTTTCTTCTTCTTCTTCTTCTCCTTCTCCTTCTCCTTCTCCTTCTCCTTCTCCCTCTCCTTCTTCTTCTTCTTTTTTTCTTCTCCTTCTCCTTCTCCTTCTCCTTCTCCTCCTCCTCCTCCTCCCCCTCCTCCTCCTCCTCCTCCTCCTCCTCCTCTTTCTCCTTCTTTTTGTCTTCTTGAGCTGGTTAAGATCTCTAAATATATTGCAAAGACCCAACATGAACAGGCATCTTGGCCCAGTTAAGACTATTGTTTATAGGCCATGACAACATTAAGATACATTTCCAGCAGGCTATTTTGAAATATACTGTTCAGCAGATGTGAAAGGATGCAAGTCATAGAATGATTTTTCTTTAAAAAAAAAAAAAAAAGATTTATAAGCCGGGCATGGTGGTGCACACCTTTAATCCCAGCACTTGGGAGGCAGAGGCAGGCAGATTTCTGAGTTCGAGGCCAGCCTGGTCTACAGAGTAAGTTCCAGGACAGCCAGGGCTATACGGAGAAACCCTGTCTCGAAAAATCAAAAAAAAAAAAAAAAGATTTACCTGAAAAAAATGTTTTTTTTTTTTCAAAAAGATTTTTGTCCTAAACTAAATTTGATTTTAAGTGTAAATTTTTATGTTGACATTTCCTCTAATTTGGAGGGGTCATTTGAAGTTGGGTCTATAATTTTTAAAGGAGTCAACAAAATTATTTATGAATTTGATGATTATATCTATAATTAAAAGGAACATTTAATTTTAACACTTTGTTTCTTGAGAATAATTAGTTTCTGAGGCTGAAGAGATGGCTCATTGGTTAAGAGCACTGACTGCTTTTCCAGAGGTCCTAAGTTCAAATCCCAGCAACCACATGGTGGCTCACAACCATCCGTAATGAGATCTGACACCCTCTTCTGGAGTGTCTGAAGACAGCTACAGTTTACTTACATATAGTAAATAAAACTTTTTTTAAAAAATTAGTTTCTTAGATGGTTCTTGTGAAGATAATGTTCTTTTCCACTGACTGCAATGGCTTTTCATTTTGTTTTGAAGTCTCCGGAGATTTGCTTTGCCATATTCCAGCATTTAGGGGAGAAATTGAAAACTCCGTACTCTGCAAATTCTAATCATTTCCTGGGGTGCATCCTGGCAATGCCCAGGTGTGTGCCTCTCATTTATAATAATTAACTGACAACTAACTACCTAGTCAGCCAGAGTTCCTGTTCCCACTCTTCCGACTGCAGGGAGACGGAGAAGCAAGCAGTATCCCGCCTCTGGTCCTGATGCTGCCCCTATAAAGAGCATCACTTTTAATCCCAGCTGCAGTTATGATAACTGTACTGTGGTCTCCTCAGTTCAGCTCCCAGTTCTTGTGCTGGCCACCAGGCAGCTCTACAGAGTTTATGCCTGCCTGCCTGCCTGCCTCACCTCAGAACCTAACCCCTGGCATGTTGTCACTGCCCACACCGATGCCTCTTTGTGCCATCAAGTTTCATTCACAAAACACAAGTTCAAATGCAAAACTCTTAAGAATGTCTACGTTAAAAAAAAAAAAAAAAGTCTACGTTAGGACAACGGAATTAAACCAGATGTTATGCTACAGGAAGGAAGCCAGGCACAAAAAGACTTCATATACATTACGATCCCATTTTTTTTTTTTTTTTTTTAAAGATCAAGTCACAGTTGTGAAACCAGGTCATAGCACTCAGTCAATAGTCCTAAGGCCACCGGGGCAGGTACCAGGTGTCATTTATAGTGTTGCCCCACATTCTGTCACCAAGAGCTGTCAACTGCCTCTTCCATAACTCCTCTACGAAATCCCTCCCCCCCCCCCCGCCCCATGGTAGCCACAACTGTCTTGACTATAAATATTTGAGAAAATTGCTTCACAATTCCAGCAGATCTCCCCAATCAGCAAACCCCTCTGATAATTCCCTTTCTTTCCCCTTTTACCAGATAAAGGCCTTACATCCAGGCCCTGGTAGAACCTTACTTTTCTCTTCCCGGTCATGAGCCCACATCTGTCCATTCTACTGGTGGTGATATCTGAAAGATAGGGACTCAGTCAACTTCAAGAGATAACATCCTATCATGCAGGCTCAGAGTCTGAAGGGACCGAGAAGGGACCATGCTTGGCTCATGTGCTGGTATGTATTCAAGCGGTAACACTCTACAGAAGAGCTAAGCTGACGAGAAGAGGTGTCACTGTCCGTGCTTTTCTGCAGAGTCTGGGAGGGAAATGAAACTGGGCTTTGTCTCCTGACAACGTGTAGGAAGCCGTATGGCACCTCGGGAGGTAAGGGAATGGTTCTCAACCTGTAGGTCTCAACCCCCCCCCCACACACACAGGGGTCACATAACAGATATCCCAATGATCAGATATTTGCATTGTGGTTTGCAAAATTATAGTTACAAAGTAGCCATTAAATAATTTTATAGTAGGGGAGGTCACTACAACATGTGCGCTGTCTTAAAGGGACATAGCATTAGGAAGGTTGAGGACTACTGGTTTAATGGGTGAGGCACAGCACAAGGGAATTAGGCCATCGTGGACATTCATCCTTCTGACAGATTAATACCGGTCTCATGGCGTGAATGGTTTCCCCATGAGAATAGATTGATACAAAAAGGGGGGAGGGACGAGGCTGAACCTTTGAGTTCTAGAAGTCTTCCAGACACGCTCCTGCCATTGTGACGTCACTCACCACGAGAACCTCGCTGGAGCCTAGCGGGTATAGGACCCCCTTGCGAGGAACTCCCTCGGGTCCTCAGGTCATGGGAGTCAGGGTGCTCCAGGAACTCGACAGACAGGCCTTCTTGATGCAACCGCATGAGGCACTTTTATTGGCGGAGCTCCGGTTCGACTCGCATCTCACGCAGGAGACAGGGGAAGTCGACTACGACGAGGATGACGATGATGACAACGACAACAACGAGGAGGAGGATGGGACGACAACGATGACGACAACGACGATGACGACGACGACAACGACGAGGAGGCCCAAGAGCTAGGGGTCTTTATAGGGTAAGGGTCGGGGGTGGGGAGAATTGGCGCGGTTACATGCGATTGGTTCATTTAAACATAGCAAATTGGCAGAAGAGTACGTGCTGAATAAAACATTTAGAAATTTTAAGGGCCTGAGGTTTATCGGGGGCAGCAGGACACCTGGTTGATGTATGACTCTTATTGGGGGCAGTAAACTAGGGGAGGCGTCTTCCTGCCAGATGGCTGTGGGGTCAGTCAGCCCTGATAGCGCTAGGGGAGGCGCCTTCCTGCCAAATGGCTAGAGTTAGCTCTGATAGCTCAGTTCCTGAATTCTTTTCCTTACCTTTATGGCCGGGTTTGTATTTTATAGTATTCAGCCCTGAGTTTTACTTTTTTGAAACTTACTCTTTTAATTTTACATTTCCAAACCTTGAATCTGTATAATTTTCCCTTTCACGAGCACTGTGCTTTTGGACCTCCATAATGGTGAGCTAAGTGACCTTTTCATTAAACATTATATACCTCAGACACTGTGGTACAGCAGCAGGAAACAGTCTAAGATAACCGTCATCAGTAAGACATGGTAACAACCTCGAAGCTGGACTTCACCCACAGCCCAGGGACTGAACTGGTATTGTGGTTAATGCCGGCATTAAACAGATGTTAATTGGCCTAGTTTGCTTTCCGTTGCTGTGATGAAGAACACGGACCATAGGCAACATGCCCACAGGGCGATCTGATCAAGGAAGGCAGCGCTTCCTCCCAGACTCCCTCATCCCAGGTGACTCTTTGTCTCAGTTGACGCCTGAAGCAACTTATGACAGCTTCCCACACCTCTGGGTTCTGGAGAGCCTGTCTTTTCTTCAGACTGGGAGATGGGGAATAGTGGGGAATAGGGCACTTGACGACAAAGAATGTGGGACTGGTGATTCCTGGGCCTGTATGGAAAGAGAAGGCACTCAGACATGAAGACTTCTAGTCACTGGTCAGATAATGGGTGAATGCTTTAAGCTCTCTTCTAGCTGCTATTTCAAATCGCCATCAATACTCCGCAGTGTCTCCCGTAAGTCTGTCAGCTTTGTGATACATTAAAAATTCTGGGTTTTGTGGTCAAGAGACGTTCAAAACCACTTTCCTCTGAACTTACATCTAGTACGGTGGCAAGGTTAACTAACTCTGTCCTATTGCTTACTGACGACAAGACTTGTGTTTGTCCTATGCTGTTCTTGCTCAGTGCCCTATTAATGTGAATTAGCAAAACTGGGGAATCTCTTCACTGATTGCATGGTGTGAACGCTTTAAAAACTGCCACAGTGATTGCTCTGTGTGTGTGTGCGCGCGTGTGTGTGCGCGCGCGCGCGCGCGCGCACAGGACACCAGAGTGGGTATATTCCTCTACTATTCTATCCATTACTGTCTACAATGACCTCACTTATGGCAGGGCTGGCGGACGATCCAGCAAGCTCCTGGAATCCTCCTGTCTCTGCCACCCAGTGCTGAGATATAGCCATGTGCCAAGCCTGGCTTTTTACATGGCTACTTGGCATCTGAATTCTTCAGGTCTTCATGTTTGGGTGGCAAGGACTAAACTTGCTCTACATTCTCCCCAGCCCCGGAAATTGCTTCATAAAACAAAGCATAAAAATTGTTCATAAAGCAAAGATTTCTACACTAGCACTTGACCTAGGCCAAACTGGAATCCTTCCAGATCTGGCTTCTAGTCACAGCATGCCTGATGCGCTTCAGGTGCCTTTGTAGATGTTATTTCAGTTCTAACAGTTGTTGCACCTTCTGAAGTTACAGTTCACTAAACAGATGTGATAGCTTGGTGTCACATTAGCTGAGCCAGCACCGGAACACAGCACTTGTGCTTCCAGGACACTCGCTGCTTGAGTGTGAGTGTGACTGCCTTCCCTCCACCCCCACCCTTTTTTTTTTTTTTTTACCTTTCTCTGCAATGTATAATTCATCAATCTTACAANTCAATCCAGCCCACCCGCAACTGCTTTGAGGGTACCATTTCATTTACAGGGTAATTGATGCTATTGTATTACAGCAGCCACTCGGCTGCTTCAGG